>NC_091120.1:44965707-44978207 GCF_040183065.1 Periplaneta americana
AAGTTTCACAACCATACAGAACAACCGGTAATATAACTGTTTTATAAATTCTAACTTTCAGATTTTTTGACAGCAGACTAGATGACAGAAGCTTCTCGACCGAATAATAACACGCATTTTCCATAGTTATTCTGCGAACCTAAATAATATAAGCAAGATAAATGATAGAGAAGTTTTAATTAAATATGATGAAACAAACATGAATCATTTTAAAATGTACAATTATTAGGTTATTGTAAGTATAATGTTGGCAAACGAAACAAATCAAATTCTATGGAGGTGATAACAATTGTAGCATAAGCAGCTGTGATTGGTTGAAACATGTCTATCCGTACCGTTTTATTAGTCGAAAGTAGTATGACGTAGTAAAAGTGTAATAGTCAATAGAATAATTGTTTGAAACCTGCTTATATAATTTTTCATTTTAAATTTTATTGTGAGTTATTCTGTGTCGGAAGAAAAACCCAAAATATTGGGTCAGACTAATAAATTTAATTTATGGTAAATCAGGCCAAATAAGGAAAGATGCTAATACATGGATCTAAACATGCAAAATAAGTTGGCTTTATTCGGACCTAAGAATTACAATCTTCAAAAATGTATTAACTTTATTTCTCAATATATCGAATTAGTAGGCCTAATATACCATGAAATTTCCTCTGACGTAGTATTCAAGTCCAGAGAACATGCTGAATTTTAGGATATATAAAACCAACAACTGAAAATAGTGTTCTGTTATGAAAACATTTTAATTCACTGTTCCTCGCCCTAGTTAATTACACCTATAAATCACATCTGCGATTTTTATTAGATCACTTTTCCTCTGGTTTCATCTCATAAACTTCTCGTTGTAATAACATCGCACGTCTTAACTTGGTGCTTAATGTCTGGTTCATTTTAACGTTATAAAACAGGGGTAATGTTTGAATAATTGATATTGTTCCGCATCATACAGTGTTTGATTTATGTAAGTAATTAAAGTAATTCTTTTCGGCTGCTCTCATAATAAATGGAAATAAAATCTTGTATTAGCCTCTAATAATATGTAGTCGTGTCTTGGTTTAGTAGTAATATATTGGTATTGCTTTATCATATCCATTCAGTGGCAGACGCTGAAACCAATTACACAAGCATTATATTTCCCTTGCTCCTACAGCTTCACTCTATCCTTTTCAAATATCCGCTGGATGCCCAGAGGCCGTTTACAAGAAAGTCTTGCGAGATTAAATTTTTCTGTTAATATTACGCCTACACTATTGATTTTTAAACACTTCAAAAATGTTTTTCCGGAAGTCCTAGAAAGGAGAAGTTAGGTTAAGGCCAAGAAATTATTTCCTTATTTTGTTAGCATAGGAATTATTTATCAACAATGAATATTTTAGTTAGTTATTTTACGACGCTTCAACTGCTCTGGTTATCTAGCGTCTGAGTAAGATGAATGTGATAATGCTAGTGAGATGAGTCTAGAGTCCAGCGCCGAAAGTTACCCAGCACTTGCTCTTAATGGGTTGAGGGAAAACCCCGAACAAAACCTCAACCAGGTAACTTGTCCCAACCAGGATTTGAACCTGGGCCCACTTGTTCACCGTCATACAGGATAACCGTTAATCCACAGCGATGTACAGTAATGAATATTACACTTACATCTTTCTGGTGATGATGATGATGATTATTATTATTATTATTATTATTATTATTATTATTATTATTATTATTATTACTACTACTACTACTACTACTACTACTACTACTACTACTACTACTACTACTACTACTATAGGCATCCAACAAACAAAACTCAGTGCGCAGAAACCAGCGGGCGTGACTGTCTCGCGCAGATGACGTATGCTTCCTTTCCCAGCATGCTCCTCGTCTCCAATCACACCACCGACACTATACGCATGCGTACGTATTATCTTCTTGTGCTGAACTGAAGACGTGTTATTGCTACACAGTCAGGGAGTCACATAGCGTTTCATATTAAATATTAATTTAATTTAATTTAAATATTTAAAATTTAAATATGAGGACAGTTCCAGTGAAGATAGATACCGATTGTGACTTAGAAAGAGACGATGTTGACATCTTGCAATGTTATATTCACTTAACTGCTCATTGTTACAGCTGCTCTTTCAGTGCACATGTCCTCAACCGTAGCCGTTATAGCTATACCAATAGCCGCTTATTAAAGAATCCGCCTACTGCAGGGGGGGGGGTAAGAGGGGTATAGCATGCGCGGCGCGAGGAGTCTGAGCTGAGTTTTGCTTGTAGGACACCTATAATAATAATAATAATAATAATAATAATTATTATTATTATTATTATTATTATTATTATTATTATTATTATTATTAGTGGTAGAGGGAGTGGGAGTAGGAGCAGGAGCAGCTAGAGCAGTAAATCAATGAGAACATTATTTCTTGGATGTTTCTGGACATGCAGTTCTTGAGTTTAATATCAATTTGCAGACAATTCTATAAATCCTACGTAAATAATATAAAATATGGTAATTTACAATACACATATTTCACATGTGTGAAGTGCCCAGGCTAGCTGGCTTTTATATAACTTTGAAGTGAATATGATACATTTTCAATTGTTTCAATAATTTTGTTATAATCGATAGCATAATTTTTGTTTTAGAGTTCACACGTTATAGTCTACACCTCATTCATCAAATCCTTAATAATATTCAAGATCGAATTATTATTATTATTATTATTATTATTATTATTATTATTATTATTATTATTATTATTATTATTATTATTATTATTATTAACCGAGCACGGCGGCGTAATAGTCACTGAAGCTTTGTATTCGGTAGGTCCACGGTTCGACCCCAAGGGCCGGCTATCTTTACTTGAGTTTTTCCTGTCTTTCCAAGTCTCTCCATGCGAGTCAGGATTACGAGTAGTAGGCCTGCCAGTAGTTATAAAAGGCCATGACCTGCCTCCTTGCCAATTCTAAATAACCACTCACCACCACTTATATCATGCGACCAACTTCACAAAAGGAATGTGATGCATTCCAGTGCATTAAATAATTCGTGGAAAATTTAGCCGAGTTTGTTTTCGCGAACATGCAATAAAGTTTACACAATTCTAAACAACAGCTTTTTGAGTATTTTCCGGAAGACATTCAAAACAATACTATAATCGCCAATGGATGCTAAATCTATTTTTAGGCGTTCAACTGGCTGAAATTCCAAATATATGAAGCAAAAATTAATTTAAAAATATATACGTACCGGTACCTGCTGATGGAATGTTTGAAACGAAGCTTTTTCGCAGAGTGTAGAGAAACTACGCGTTTTTGCAGAGTGTTGAGCAGTTTTTGATTTAAGGATGCATGAATACCCCAAACTTGCAAAAGAAATTGTTAAATTTTTTATATCATTTGCTACCTCATATTTATACAAAATAAACTTCTCATCTACGATTGCCATTAAAAACGAGAAACCTAGCTGAACTTGAAAGTGATATCACTGTGTTTATATCGAATACAGACTCCAGATCTGACAGCTACTTTCTGAAAAACAGACACATTTGTTGTATTAATAAAATTATTTTTTTTATTTCAGTGTATGACTACTGAAAATTTAAAAAAATTACATGTTAAAAGTTGTTTATGTTTCTGAACATACAGTAAATGTATTAGTATTAGTATTTATTTATTTAACCTGGTAGAGATAAGGCCGTCAGACCTTTTCTGCCCCCCTACCAGGGGATTACAACTAGGGTAAACATTGGTAATTTCGTGGCAGTGGTTATTTCGTGATACTTTTTCTTTGCTCTTTTGTGAACTAACCAATGGTGTTACGAGATCCAAATTTCCGCCAAGGGATTGCATATGTTGTCCAGTTTCCAGAAACATACAGCTAAGCTTTGTGTGACTATTGTAGTTGCTTCAGTGAGCTTTTATGTTTGGAGAGAGCAAGTTTGCGTCGATTTCTCAGGCGTACAAATTTTGTGGATGTTTGTAATTACATTACAGGCTTATTACTAAAGGTAAGCATATGATATTTGGTACAAATATTTATTGTATCTTCATGAAATTTTAGGAAATGTTTTTGGAATTTTAGATACATCTGTAGTCGCCATATAGACTTAGCTTTACTGATAAAAATCTTAGCTGTTTGAGACGAAATTTTGTTGACCATTAAATGTTACATTTTATACTATTTTAAAAATTGTATTACAATAGGAATTTTAGAAATCTGAAGACAAGTTGTGGTAACAAAAAAGAAAACGGAGACGCAATGGGTTCAGTGTAGCTTCTGTTTGAATTATCATGCCAAGTGTCAATGATAAATGCTAGATGACTTACTTGCAAGAATTGTGACAGAAGATGGAACATGGCTCCACCACTTTGGACCGGAGACAGAGGCAGACAATGGAGTGGCATTATGCAAATTCACCAAAGAAATAGAAATTCAAGAGTACACCTTCGGCAGGAAACGTTATGGCTACTGTGTTTTTCGATTCAGAAGGACTCTTGCTTGTGGACATCATGCCACACGGAACCACCATTAGCCTAATTCTGACGGGTATGTTGCAAATCTCAAGAAACTTCTAGTTCGACTGAGTCGTGTTCGACGACATCGGGAGAAGCAGGATGTTCTGCTATTGCACGACAACGCACAGCCATATGTCAGTCACAAGACCACAGACTAGATCAGAAAATTCGGATAGACAACACTGAAATATCCACCTTACAGTCCTGAACTGGCACCGTGCGATTACCATCTCTTTGGTAAACTGAAGGATCCCTTCGCGGAACGAGGTTAGAAGATGACTCCCTTGTGCACGCTGCTAAAGAGTGGCTCAGACGTGTTGGTCCAGACTTTTACCATGCTGGTCTACAGGCCCTCGTTCCTAGGTTACTTAAGGCAGTTGAAAGGGACGGGGATTATGTGGAAAAGTGACATTTTGTTCCTTAAGGATGCATCTACGTTCTGTGAAAATAGCAAAGCTGTAGGATAAAAATATAATTTTTAAACAAACGTTATGCATTACTTTTGGAGTTACCTTAGTAATATAGGCTATAGTAAAGACCGTAATAAAAGTGTTCACCCTTTCAGGGCAAAGAAGATCCCTTTTCAGTTTCAATTTTTACTTTGATTTCATTCTTATTATGTGTTGATATGTATTTCTATGTTTTCTTGCTATGAATATTAGACGGAATTACTATGTTTGAATTCTTGTAACAATAAATGAAAATTTCATTTGACTTTAATGAATTTTTCCACAATTCTTCTACCTCTCACGAAATTATCAATGCAATATCACGAAATTACCAAGGTTATCACGAAATAACCAACCTTTCAGCTTAAGTTGTAAAAGTGGTTTTTGGCACATATTCAAGAACGTATCCAATCTTTTATGTCTCCAGATTTGTACAGCAAGTTATCGTCTTTTAGATGAAAGAATCGGAATAAGGATATATTTACACATTTGCATTTTAAATTAGTTTTCATGAAATTATCACGAAATTACCAATGTTTACCCTATAACATGAAGAATAAAATTGTAATTGATATTAAATTTACAATTGCAATTACAATAAAAATTAAAGTACGACCAGATTACCTGATTAATGAAAGCAAGACATTTTATCATAGAAGTTAAGAACAAAGAATAATTTTGTATTTACTGAATTACAAATTGAACCTAGAATAACAAAATTCTATAGTGATGAAATTACCGGATATTGAAATATTTTGTGATAGATTAAGAGAACTATTTACAAGAAACCATGTCTGAACGAGTCTCAATTACTGACCAAGTGCCTAGTAAGTTTGGGTTTGAATTCAATTTTATTTCGACAGTCCCTGATGCTAGCAGGTAGAGAATTCCAGAGTCTTGGCAGGGCTATTTTGAAAGAGGTTGAGTATGAGGAGGTGCGATGGGATGGTATTGTTAGTATTGTTCCATGGTGAGAGCATGGATAAATATATAATAGATTGCGAAACTTACTGAGTTTCCCGTAACACATACTAGAGGCGCTGTTGTAGAAATTGATCTTGCTGCCATATGTTTGGGGAGGGGCGTTATTACATCTAGCAGCGCACCAAGTAGCGAAAAGAGTAATTACTCCATGCATTTAGCAGCGCACCTGGTAACGAAAATGATAAGTATTCCCTTCCACCCTCATCGATATTCAAAACTAACCCAATTTAAAATAAAACATTTACAGTTTTATTCCTCACAGCATATTCTACTGAAAATTCTTACCGGAGCCAACAGGAAGATAAAAGAAACGATGTGTTTTACACTACCCGATTAAAATATAACCAGACAGAGACAAAAAATAAAGCAAAAGGTTAGATAATTGGGATTGCATTCTTTGGGTATTTATTGTACAGAGCAATGGAAAAGTCTGCAAGAACTACTTAGATAGTTCAATTTATTATATTACTATTACTTTACAATACATTCAACAGCACTATTTTTACAACGTCCATAAACATCACTGTTTAACATACACTGCTTATACACACACGTATCACTTTATGTTCACTTATTAGCAAGTTTCTGTCTGCCATCTCGGCTCCTCGACTCTCGAGCAATATCTCGAACAAATAAATAGAGAACTCTGGGTAATGTACCCAACACGTAGTTCTAACGTTTATCACCTACGACGTTGGGCGCTGATCATCTTATTTCAGCCCCCCATGGCCAGATGGTGCTGACCGCAGTTTCGCATCCTATTATACTGGGTGTTCATTTCAAAGTGTGTCATGACGTCACTGTTGTTGGGTCACCGATTTGAAGCGAGTTTCAGCTTAAATGTTAGAGAAGTTGCCTATTATTTAAGGCGTTCTTCAATCTGAACTTGAGAACGTGTACGGTATAACTTGAACGTCGTAGCAACAGATGGCGGTCTGTACGGTCTGTGTGCTACCATAACCTCTTTCGAACTGTGTTTTGCGCCAGCAAGTCGTACGCAGGGTATTTGTTATCATCGGTTGCGTACGATAACATTACACAACACAAATCAAATGCTCCGTGTCCATGTTGACCGTCGAAGTTAATGTCAACAAATACGTAAGTAATCGTCTTAACCCTCTCCCCATATCCCGACAGTACGTATTTCCAAACAGTTCACATTCCTGCCATTACCGGCGTTACCGTACGTATCGGCACGTACTGTTCAGAATGAACGCCGTACTTGCTAGCCAACTTCTCTGCCTCTTAGATTATACACCTGAGCTGCGGAAGTGTAGGAAGTTTGAATTCTCTAGGCTCATCAGCTAGCCACATGACGGCATACAGCAAGCCAAGACACATTTTGAACTGAACACCCAGTATATTTATCCATGGTGAAAGCGTATGTTCAGATTGTGGTGGGAAGAAAGGTAAGTGAAGCGAGACGACAGTTACGAAGGAATAGAAGAGTTCAAGATTTCGAAGAGAAGGAGAAGTGAATGTAAATTTCTTTTCTTATCTAGTTTAAGCCAACCTAAATGTATGCGAATAAAGCGTGTTTTTTTTAATAATCTCGCGTCCTCCCTCGGCTCTTTACAGATCCTCTGGGGATTGCGACCCCCCAGTTTGGGAACCACTGCAATAATGTGACTAGATACCAGATGTAATAAAAATTCAAAATATCATAATTATTTTGATGGCGATTTTGGTGGTGATGTTAGGAATGGTTCTCGTTGGCTCATGGTACTTCAACTTTCAGCTTATTCTGCATGTTCATAATAATAACTTCTCTCTGAACACAGAGAGGAAGAGAAGATAATGGAATGGGTGTCCTGGGAGGGGAGGATAGGTTTGAACTAGAAGTTGAAGGTCGCTCTCGGGATGAAAGAAATACTGCTTCCGTTCTCTCCCAGTAGTGCTGTGGTCGTACCACGAAGGGAGCTGCGTTGCCGTGATCCTGCATTGTTTACTGACCACAGGTCAGCCAGAAACTTGCTATATGTATAGAGAACCGATATTAAGCTAAGTGCCAAGTGTCAAAATTTAACGCATTTCTCATGTGTATGAGGAATGCGGATGTTCAACTTGATAAATATGGAGTGTTAAACTGTCGGCTTAACAATGAGACACATTGATTGACGTTCCCACCAAAGCACTGTTATTTACAAATCTTAAAGTTGTTCAGACTGCGCTAAAGATAAACTTTACATAAAAACATATCTGTAGTGCTCGAGAAAAGTGGCACAAGTCAAAAATGTTAATTTTACAGGAGAAGGGGAAAAAACTGTCTTTGCACCGATTTATGTCGATTTCATTTCTTTCTGTATGAATTATTCTAACAAGAGAAATACTTATGTCTCTTTTCCCAAGCGAGCAGATGTTCCTTAAGTTGTCAATAAATTAATAAATAATTAATAATAATTAATTAATAAAAAAAGTTTTCCCAAGCATTGCAGATATTAAGGAGAGAGACCACTGAAACTCATGAAATTTTCCAAAATATTTTTATTGACCATTTCACTTCTTTAGAATGTATATTTTGATACCTCAATTGGATTTAGTAGTTCAATTATGAATACCAATATGTTTAAACATTTTTAATTAAAGAAGAAGAGCTATCAAAATTATTTTTTCATTATTTATTTTCTTTGTTGCAGCAACAGTAACAAATATAAATGACACTCGGGAGGAAATTAAACGCAGAATAAATATGGGAAATGCCTGTTATTATTTGGTTGAGAAGCTTTTGTCATCTAGGCTGCTGTCAAAAAATCTGAAAGTTAGAATTTATACCGGTTTTTCTGTATGGTTGTGAAACTTGGACTCTCACTTTGAGAGAGGAACAGAGATTAAGGGTATTTGAGAGTAAGATTTTTAGGAAAATATTTGGGGCTAAGGGGGATGAAGTTACAGGAGAATGGAGAAAGTTACGCAACGCAGAACTGCACGCTTTGTATTCTTCACCTGACATAATTAGGAACATTAAATCCAGACGTTTGAGATGGGCAGGACATGTGGTACGTATGGGCGAATCTAAAAATGCTTATAGAGTGTTAGCTGGGAGGCCGGAGGGAAAAAGACCTTTGAGGAGGCCGAAACGTAGATGAGAAGATAATATTAAAATGGATTTGAAGGAGATGTGATATGATGATAGAGATTGGATTAATCTTGCACAGGATAGGGACCAATGGCGGGCTTATGTGAGGGCAGCAATGAAACCTCCGGGTTTCTTAAAAGCCATTTGTAAGTAAGTAAGTTTATTTCCTTTTTACAAATTTCTGATTACAAATCTAATAACTTTTTGTTCTAAAGTAGGCTCCCCGAAGTTACTAAATAAATGTAGCGGAGGAGAATTTTAAATAGGTATGTGTTACACAAATCTTCATTTTACTTTTAAATCCATTTTTCCGTAAGTTTATTGCTCTTGATTAAACACCAACTTTTTAATGCCAAATATTAATCGATATGGATGGAATTTTTACTCCAAGTATTTATGAGGTAGCTGCATGTTTTTGTGTGCATTTATTTTGTAAGAAATGCTGCTAGTAATTTTATTATTTTTTAATGAATTATAGAAAAATAACATTTTCAAAATTTCAAAAAAAAATTGAAAACGAATAAATGAGATATTTCCTAAAACGAATGCAAAGAAATGTTCATCTATGTATTGTGAATGCAACCAAAAAAGGAAGTTTTAAAATTGAGTTCTTCTACTAAAAAGTTGGTTTGAAAATATTTATAAAAAAACAGAAAAAGAAAAATAAAAATCAAAAGCCCAAAAATATTTAGGAGTTCAAAATTTGAATTTTGTTAGTCCTTTACATAGTAAACATGCTCTCAAAATTTGTTTGAAAAAAAAAATCAGGAAAAAAGTTGTCATTTTTAGTGGAATGCCACCTTAATTAATATTTTATTAAAAACAAATGAGGTTTAACATCGTAATAAATTAGGCTATTTTATTCCAAAATGTAATAAATCAAACCTCTTCAAATTATTTTGTATAGTTAATTGCATTTTTCTCACATTTATTCATCTAAATAACTGAGAGTTTTAGATAAAAATAAGAATATCATGTTACATTTTTAAAATGATATTTAACACTGCAGTATTCGAGGAAATAGGGGATTTTATTTATTTGATGGCTCTTTCAACTGCGGAAGTTTCTCGTCGCCCAAATTCAACATGGGCGAGAAATGGCGCATAAATTTTGCTTACAGCCCTGTATTAGGGGAAATATTCTGTCGTATGTCGTAAAGTAAGACACAGGACTTCCTCTTTTCTCATAGGAAATCACGTGAAGGATTTTACCGTTTTTTGAAAACCAGGTTTGAACCCTCGAGTCTTGGATTCAGCGACTATCATAGCAATTTTTATGACGACATGATAGCGATAAACATATCTAAATGATAGACTTTCAGCCTCTGTTGCGTAATTATTCTGATTAAGTACTTAACGCTTCAATATTACATGGAAACCGCGCTAAAACACGGTTATTTATTTCATATTTTGTAATTTATTTTTCAAATACAAAGTGGTGAATAAACAGAGGGGAACCCTGCATAAAAACTCCACGCACCCCTGTAGAGTAGCGCTACAGCGACATAATTACATTACACTCTTTCGACTGCTCCACGGCGAGAGAAGGGTTTTCGCTGCTGCCGCCACTGTTACTAGTAGTGATTGTGGATGAACCCTGACATTTTGGTGTGGCAGCCGTCCTGCCTGTCTGCTAGCACGCCGTCTGTGCGGAAGCTGGATGATCCTTCGTGGGTACTGTAGGAGTCAATATAGCTGTCCACCAGTAGACTCCGGATCCCGGTGCTTGACAGGTTGCATTATGTGTGATGCCAGACATCGCCTTAATTCCTCGGCTATATCGTACCTGCGGTGTTCATGAGCCTATCAATCAATTTGTGCTGAGAATTACGCATTCAGATACAAACAGAGATCATGACTGACAGATGGTTTGTACAATACAAATTACATTTAAGTGATGAAAGATTGACATCCTAATCTTGCAGCGAGAGGAAATCCTTGGACATGTGTTGGGTTTTTGTCATAAATAGAACTCGGATTTTAGTCTATTTGTTCCTATGAGGATAAAACAAACTAGTTAAATATTTTCACGTTTTGTATAAAATATGAACGTTTGGACGCGGTTTCATGGTGCCTAAAATGCCTATTTTGCCCATTATAACCTATTATAAGGTTTTAAAGGCTAAAAATGTCTATTTCTATTTATATGTGTTTTATACAAGACTTGAAAGCGTTTGGTGCCTAAAATGCCTATTTTGCCCATTATAACCTATTTTAAGGTTTTAAAGCCTAAAAATGCCTATTTCTATTTATATGTGTGTTTTATACAAGACTTGAAAGCGTTTGGAAGCGGTTTCATGGTGCCCAAAATGTCTATTTTGCCCATTATAACCTATTTTAAGGGTTTAAAGCCTAAAAATGCCTATTTCTATTTATATATGTGTTTTATACAAGATTTGAAAGCGTTTGGAAGCGGTTTCATGGTGCCCAAAATGTCTATTTTGCCCATTATAACGTATTTTAAAGTTTTAAAGCCTAAAAATGCCTATTTATATTTATATGTGTGTTTTATACGAGACTTCAAAGTGTTTGGAAGCGGTTTCATTGTGCCCAAAATGTCTATTTTGCCCATTATAACCTATTTCAAGGGTTTAAAGTCTAAAAATGCCTATTTCTATTTATATATGTGTTTTATACGAGACTTGAAAGCGTTTGGAAGCGGTTTCATGGTGCCCAAAATGTCTATTTTGCCCATTATAACCTATTTAAGGGTTTAAAGCCTAAAAATGCCTATTTCTATTTATATGTGTGTTTTATACAAGACTTGAAAGCGTTTGGAAGCGGTTTCGTGGTGCCTAAAATGCCTATTTTGCCCATTATAAAGTATTTTAAGGTTTTAAAGCCTAAAAATGCCTATTTCTATTTATATATGTGTTTTATACAAGACTTGAAAGCGTTTGGAAGCGGTTTCATGGTGCCTAAAATGCCTATTTTGCCCTTTGTGGTTATAACGCATTTTAAGGTTTTAAACCTAAAAATGCCTATTTCTATTTATATATGTGTTTTATACAGGACTTGAAAGCATATAGATTTAACCTTGCAGCTAGTTGCTAGCCGGAGGGGGCGAAAGGAATATCTCCAAGAAAATCAACAAATACACTAAAACTATGAGCATAATCAACAATGTTTTCAAGCTTGCAATTCTGCAATGCTTGGTAAAAGTGACATAAGTCAGTTTTCACAAACCTTTTTTGGTAATTTATTGACAACTTACACTGGTTTATGTCGATTTGAATTTTTTCTGTA
Source organism: Periplaneta americana (assembly GCF_040183065.1). Classification (NCBI taxonomy): domain Eukaryota; kingdom Metazoa; phylum Arthropoda; class Insecta; order Blattodea; family Blattidae; genus Periplaneta; species Periplaneta americana. The sequence goes on from NC_091120.1 coordinate 44,977,980, forward strand.
TGAATTATTGTAATGGGAGGAATACCTATGTATTTTTTTCCAAGCGAACAGATGTTCCGTAAGTTGTCAATAAATTATCAAAAAAGGTTTGTGGAAATTGACTCGTGTCATTTTTACCGAGCACTGCAGAATTGTTCAGAAATATACCCGTTTACGCCTGTATAATATTCTCGCAAGAGCAATTCTCTCTTATGGAAGTGAAGCTTGGACCTTAAAGGTAAGCAATCG
>NC_091120.1:45883207-46075707 GCF_040183065.1 Periplaneta americana
GTTAAATTTAAATTTGCTGTTGAATGTGTATGTCCAACAATTTTACTTATTTCCCTTAAAGGGTTACCTTTAAGGGCAAATATAACAATAACTTTCTTCAGATCTTCTGAAAGCTGCTTTCGCTTCGCCATCTCGTACACTACTGTCATGCTTGGAAGTTAAAAATGTAAACAAGGGAGTCCACCACTCAGCAGTAGCAAGCACGAACCGGTCAGCGTATTTTGAAACGGTGAGATAGGGCAAAACTTGTAAGTGTACGAACAGAAAAGTTGCATATCCAACACAATGAATATGCAGATTTCTTTTTAAAATAACAACAAATGTTTTAAAGATACATCATAATTAAATATAATAGCGAATATTATGAATAAACTGCACACGGTTATATACGTGAAGAATAAAACAAAATTGTTATCTTATTTTACAATTAAAACGGACGTTATCACAAAAAATAGAGGCTGCACGAACAAGATTGTTATATACTGTATGTACCAACGCATGAAAGACAGTATTTAATAATGTTTTAACTCTCATTGCAAATCAAATTACAGATAATATTATATTTATAATTTTATTACTAACTTAGCACTTTCTCTTTCTCTTTATGCTTTCGTACAATGAGAAAGTAAAATATAATGATATTGCTCACTTTTCATTATTTCCGAGCAGACATATTTCCTTGATCTCTTAATGTGACTAACCAGCATGTGCTGCAAAACTCGTCATTCCTGATTTACACTAGGCCTGTAAGGGCTATTCCATCTCAAATCGACCGAAATATAGAGAACTTGACCTTGCAATTTTTAAATACAATGAAACTTTTTCTGTCCGTTGAAAAATGTGATACAATGCTTTGTGCAAAGTTTGAGGCATCAGAACTTCATAGTGTTTACATTAAAAATATTTAAATTTATCGTATTTTCATAAAATTAGCAACTTTAAACTGTTGTGGCTCCGAAACCCTTTCACCCAATGATTAAAATCAAGGTTTGTCTTGATGCTGAGAAATTAAAGTTTATATTGACATGTAAACACTTTTTCTTACTTTTTATGGAAATGGATAAATTTAGATTTTTCTTCATTAAGACGCCTTTGCCCACGAAAAAATATTTTAGAAATATATAGTTAGATTCCGCATTGAAGGTGCAAATAAACACATATTTTTTTACTGGTGCACCGTTGATAAAGTATTGAAAATATCAAATAAAGAAAATAAATTGTACACGCGTGAACTAACCAGCGACTGTGAGTCGGGAGCTAGCCGAGGCAAGCAAGGCCAGGAGACATAAACACGTGATGTTTCTTCTAGTAGCGCATAGCTGGGCTAGCTTTATCACAGGTTTTCATAAACACAGGAGTAAAATGACGCCCAACGCTCGCTTATCTTCAGCTCTCGGCCAGTGCGTGCGGTACTGCGCCGTTCAAGTCTAGGCATGTGAAAATAATTTATTTAATACCCTCGAAACTTATTGCCGAGCCACTAAGCAAACAATACCGAATTCATCTTAATAATGCAAGGTTTTTTTCTCGATATTTTTTTACATTTTTACAAATGGCCAAAAAGCCTAAAAGTAAGTAAAATCAGGTTATCTGTCTCAATGTATACAATAAAAATAAGGATTACTTCTTATCATAACCTACCAAATGTCAGCTTCGAAATGAGCTCCCGTTCAATGTTCTGCAGTAAACGGTTCCAGAGTTCTGAGCGCTGAAAGAGGCTTGTTTTTATAAAATACGCTAAATTTGTCGCTCAACAATACGAAAACCGTTTGACTTTCGATAGTATATTTTTGAAAATGCACTCTCCTTAGCACCTTTATAAATAGGAAAAAAAATAGAGTATTAAAAAATGCGAGGTTTTTTACTGATCGATTTCATATGGTATAGCCTATAAATGCCTTGTTATTTTTAGCTCTTCATTGCTGTATGTTTACATTTGATTATTGTAAATTAATTTATTAACGCATTTCCGGGATTTCTGGCGAACAACTTCAAGAACACACGAAGAAAAATCAACAACACACACATGGTAATAATATCTTCTATATTTAGTTTTATAACTTCATAAATTTTATTTAGAGTTCGTAATACACTGCTTCGTCGATATAAGAAAAAGTTAATGTTCACCTACTTTGATATAACAAGCGAAGCATGTTACTTGCAATGGAAAGCATTAAAGTCCAGGAATATTATGGCCAGGAAAACATCGATCATACGGGAATGGTTATTTTTAAGAATTGTATTGTTAATTCGTGATAAAAAGTGAATCTGATACAACGTTAATATAAATTAATTTATTTCCTAGAATATAATACAAATGGCTTTTAAGGAACCCGACGGTTCATTGCCACCCTCACATAAGCCCACCATCGGTACCTACTGTTCTCCAACCACGAGAAAGTCTCTGCGGAATGAAACGCAGCGGGTTAATGCTGTGAATGAATGTTGATGTCATAAGGTCACACTCGTGGGTACTCGCATCTCTATTGGCTAGCTCTCACAGCACAAACAATAACACTGATATATTTTTATACTACCCTATTTACAAAATTAGATCACTGTTAGGTCTTTTAATCCCGCCATACAGGACATAAACATATGCAGGAGAGCGCATGGTTTTTAAACTGACGTTATAACGGTAATATTATCTATCTACTTCGCTCCAATAGATGATGCAATAGTAAACACATTCCTTTCACGGTTGATCTCCTGGTTGGAGAACAGTATCCTGTGCAAGATTAATCCATTCTCTATCATCATATCTCATCTCTCTCAGATCCATTTTAATATTATCCTCCCATCTACGTCTCGGCCTCCCCAGAGGTATGTATCTATAAAATACAATAGTCCCGCGCCGCGGCGTCGTGGTCTAAGGCATCCTGTCTAGGACTCGCGTTACGAAATGCGCGCTGGTTCGAGCACTCGTGAAAGAAGAAATTTTCTCCTGAAATTTCGACCAGTGTATGGGACTGGTGCCCACTCAGCATCGTGATGCACTTGGGGAGCTACGATAGGTAGCAAAATCCTGTTACGCAAACCAGCTATAACGGCTGGGGGGCTCATCGTGCTAACCACACGATACCTCCATTCTGGTTAGATGATCATCCACCTCTGCTTCGGCATGTGGGCGTGAGGCCAGCAGCCGGCTGGTCGGTCTTGGCCCTTCATGGATTGTAGCGTCACGGATTTACTTTAATTTTACTTATAAAATACAATAATAAATGAATTAATGAATGAAAGAATAATTGAGTTCATAAATAAAAAATAAATACATAAATACACAAGTAAATAATTAAATAAATAAATACATAAGTGAATGAATGAATGAATGAATGAATGTTGTTGTTGTTTAGTCAACTGTCTGAAAACAGGTTTGAAGCTCGTGACACCAATAAGGAATCACTCATGAGGCAACTAGGCCAGGAGATTTTGGGGTAGGGTGGTCATTTCCTTTACCCCTCCAATGCATACATCGCCGATTAGCTACATATTCTATTAATCAGACCAGACTTCAGATGCATACAAACAATGATTATAATTGTTCTTCCTCTGACACATATCGTCAAGCGAGATGTAGTGCCTGATGATAATATATATATATATATATATATATATATATGCCTGTCTCAGCCAGAACCTCAATCAGAGGTAATGAATGAATGAATGAATGAATGAATGAATGAATGAATGAATGAATAGATCAGGGATGCAGAACTGGGAAAGAGAGGGGTAGAAGCATGGGAAAGAGTTTTTTCCCCGTCCACAATCCTGCGGCCTTGAATTACGTATCTGTGACGTTTGGCAAGCACACCGAATACATATCTCCTCTCCCCCTACTATCTCCAATGACGTGTGGGATAAAAGGAAGAGATGAGTCACGTATTCCGGCTTGTGACGTGTGCCACAATTGTAGCACAGTTTTGCATCCCTGAAATATATAAATGAATGAATAGATAAATAGATAAAATACATAAGTAAATATTTGCGCCGTTTTCAAGGCGATGAATAATATTTACGTTGTCAAAAATACTCAGGCGTAAACGTTTTGTGACATGGTGCCTTACCGGTATGCGGGGGCTTGGAATCTCGTCACAACAACAGATCACGTTGTGCTGTTTTCTGCTTTCTTTGGACTCAAACGCATTCTACTAAATCGGCGGAGTAATGTAATGTTTCAGAAATAGTACATTGCACACGTCCTGGGATTCTGTCCGCACGGCGAAGCTCTGCGAAACACTAGACACCCCCAAGTACGATCAATTATAGCCACTGCCCTTAAAGATGCCGATTACAACACCTCTGAAGAAGTACACGGTCTCTCCGTCACTGGCAGTATACGGCGCATAGATATAATAGCTTTCAAGAAATCCACAAGACCTGGATTCATAATTGATCCACTGTGCGTTTCGAAACGAATGAGGAACAGCCAGCAGAAGTGGATAAGGAAAAAAAAAAAATCTACAATCCTACCATTCCATATTACCTCCAGAAGTACCAGCTAAAAGTGCTTGAAGTAATCGGACTTCTAGTTGGAGCAAGAGGTAAGATGTGTTTAAGAGGCTTGGAATACCTACGTCTATTATTCCGATTGTAACTTTAGCTGCATTGAAAGGAGCAATTGCTCTCCTGAATCATCACCTATATTCGAAATAAAACCAAGTTCATTAGCATTCTTTACTTTTTTGTAACACTTACCTCTCTAAAACTAGGTATATTTCCAATATTCTCAAAATGTAATTGCAGCTATGTACTTGTAGGAGTTTCATTGTTAAAACAAAATTAATGGTTCAATGAACTTGTAAACATTTATATGGTTAAGTACTCTTTGTCCCTTGTGGCAGCTCACGAATAGTGAGAAGATTTCTAAATTATTATTAAGCAAAATACTCACCATTTTTCATGCTGTACTTCAAGCCTGACCCTTCACGAATTAGCTGATCGCTTTCTGTTGGTGGCTAGTCTAGGACCTAAGAATCCAGTGTAAATGGAAATGTTGCAATTGATCAGAAATAGACTGCTGGATATTCCACCGTGTTCTGACACTTAGCATTTCCAACGTTTCGGAACTACATAAGGTTCTCTCACCAAAAGGTACCACTTATGAGGCTACTAAAGCGTTGTTGAATAAAATACTGCTACTACAACGGCTCTTAATAAGACAATGAAATCTTTGTTTTCTTCTTCAAAGAGTGACAGAAATGTATATACTGATGTATTTTAAAAATGAATGTTGCCACTTCTGTTACTGCCCTAAGTATTGTTATTTCTTTGATTTGTATTTCTTTCTTTCCCTTAAGTCATAAGTTTTCCATACTGTGAAACAATAGGAACACTATGATTACAGAACTTCTGTATATGTCTGTTCTACTTTGTTGATATTAATACATAAACACGAATGTTAACGATAGGTTTATTGATTATGAAAGAGTGTTTATTCTTGGCACACAATACCGCTTTTTTACATGGACATTTTCACTAATACATTCATTCATCAATGGAGTGCAGGAATTCGTTGAATTTCAACAAATCAAAGCTTTGTTGATTAACGAAAAATTATCGTGTACAAATTATCGCACCTAACCGGCAATTTTTTTTCGGTAAAAGCATTAGTAATCAGTATTACCCTCATAACAGGCATCGAATTGCAGAGACTTATAAAAACAAAACTGACTGACCAATCGGGAGAAGACATACACAATAAGAAGCGCAAAGCCTTGTGAGTTTAACTTATTTGTTGCTTATTTTGGATGGTTTTAAATAATCTCTCGCTTATTTATGAATAATCTTCCTATAGTTTCATTTCAGTAACTTGTTTATATTAACTTCATAATTCGAACGTATTCCTGTCAGTAGTGAAGTATTATTTTCTGTCTGTTTATAGTAAGTTATAGCAAAATCGCTGCAAAATAATTCCAACTATTAAATAAAGACGTGTTCTATAGCTGGGCCCATCTACGAACTTAAGCAATAAACATGAAAAAGTAATCGGTATAAAATTATGAAATAATAATTTTAATTGTTATAGGAAACTAAAATAACCAAGGATTCAAAATCTAGATTACTGGAACGTTTCAGAGTATGTGGATCTAGATATTAACAATAAAATATGGTGTGGGGTCAGAAAAGACCCCAGGTAAGTGTCGAGAGTTACAATGAAATGCTTGAAAATAACTACATTATATGATTTTTTAAGACCTGAATTATAGTAGGTAATACTTACAGTGTCTTCATAAACGCTACAAAAATGTAATTTTTGACGGTCTTCGAAATTCTGTGCCCAGTTTATTGTAGAAACAAATGTATCCATTCGCCAAAAATGAAGTAGTTTTTATAATTTTCGTACATTTTACAGCTTGCATGAATTTAATTAGACTATTACACTTTTACTACGTCATACTACTTTTGACCAATAAAACGGTACGAAAGGACGTCTTTCAACCAATCATGGCTACTTATCGCACAATTTTATCGCTTCCCTAGCATTTGTTTGTTTTTATCACTACCCTAGCATTTGTTTCTTTGTTTGGCAACATTTCAAACTGCAAATTCTTCACGGTACTGTAAAACGTGCTTTGCTATCGTAATTTGTTTCCCGCATAGATAGTCGACTGAAAATGACGGCTCCGTTCAAACATTTTGGTGAAGGTAACATTAGTAAAATAGAATTTAAGTCAAATAATATCTATTTTATTGTATTAGAGTACTTTATTTCTTCTAATCTTTATATACTTTCTTCGGTTTTTATCACCTCCCTACCATTTGCTTCTTTGTTTGCCAACATTTCAAACTGCAAATTATTTACGCTACTATAAAACATGCTTTGCGATCGTCATTTGTTTCCAGTATAGACAGTAAACTCAAAATGGCGACTCCGTTCAACCGTTTTGGTGACGGTAACATTAGTGAAATAAAATTTTAGTAAGTCAATTAATATGTTGTTGTATTAGAGTACTTTATTTCTTCTAATCTTTATATACTTTCTTCTAATCGTGTAATAGTCAACTAAATCCCATTCGAGTTTTGATTTGTTCTACATAAATCAAAACCTCTAGTGAGATTACTGTTGAAAAATTGCACAAAGCATTTATGTTGAACATTTTTATACACACATTACGTGCAGGGAGTTTTTCTTTTCTTTAAGAAATAAGCGAGTTACTTTCATACATTCGTGAAATATACTAAGCAAAGTACCACTCGTGCTCTTCATTTACTTTGGACTATTTCGTTTATATGACGTCATTCCATTTTGGACCAATGAAGTGTAATGAAATTTTGAATTCCAACCAATCACACTCACACTTAGCGATATATCTAGCTGCAAAAATTATCGCAATCAATTTATCGCATGGTCGTTCTTTTGTTTAGTCGTTGTCGCCAACTGTTTCCCCGTAAATTGATGATCATGAATACATTGAGATGCAACTACACGGTTAAACTTTTCTTTCAACTTTAAAGCAACGAATGCAAAATTGATATTTAATATTAATTAATATATTTACGCAGTGAAGACGATGTTAAAAAATGTCGCACCATGTAGACAGAACATCTTCATGCATCTTAATTGAACGTACTTTTTAAACTTGATTCTTTCAATATTCTCCACAGATTGCACGGATACGCGATTGGAATATTGAACTATGTAGATGCAGCTTTAGTTCCGTTACACACTACAGCGAGAATGCGTTTGTCGAGCTATAAAAATGCTTTCGTGTAGCACTGATTATAACGGTCGAAATAAGGCACAGCTGAAATTGGTACTGCTTCCACAGGTAACTTAACCTATAATAATTGTAGCCTATAAAATTTGTATTTTGTGAATGAAATGAAACAATTAATAGAAAGTCAGATGTTCAAATTTATGTAACATCATCGTACCAAACCCAAAGATCTTGCATAGTAATAATAAGGTCTTTGATCAACTGCCTTCCGTATGACGTAATAAATTTCCTGTTTTAATTAAGCCTATCTATACAGAGATGGCTTCACTGTATAGAAACATGTCTCGCTGTGAATACATAAGCATTGGTATATAGCTGTCCCCACTGTTACTGTTAAATTAAATTATGATTTGAGCAGATAATGAACATGTATTTATGTTATAATAATAAGAGAAAAGTGCAGTACATGTAATTAACATTGTTAAACCTGTATTTCGCAATTGGCATTACTGAATAATAACATCGAATTTCTTTATTGCAGTAATCGATATTCATCTACGAGTATTTCAACTTCACAATGTCTAAATAGGTTAAGTATTCGTTAATATACAATTATTAACATTTTGTGATCGAATTTTAGTGATACATTATTTACATTTTTATTTTATTCACGAAATAGTCCTAATAAATGTCACTCGAGGTCTGAGATTACTACAGATGAATTCACTCGGACCTGCGCTCTTCGTGAATTTATCGCCGAATGAACATCACTCGTTGTATTACCTGTGATAGTTTAGAACCTTCTTTAAATTCTTCGGCTGTAGAAATAAAAAAACTGCAGTATTTGAGCGATACGTTGTTCAATTTAATTCACCTCAAGATGCCCTATTGTAATAGGACATCAGCTTTCGTGTTGGCGTAGGATCCTTTGTGCAACATGCATTCCAGCGGGTCATTGTTCGGTTCGCATACAGCAAGGCAATTCTTTATCTTTCGCCTTAAGCAAGGTCAAGTACACCTCACTAGAAGGTCGAATTCATAATAAAGCAGCTGTAACACTTCGGTTCTAATATTACTTCTATTTCACTTGATAAAATGTAACGATAAAGCCATCGCTATTACTTCGTGATGGAAATACGATGTGACGTGATTTCGCAGCCTACGTCTCCTAACATTGTGTTACCATTATAGAGTTTCATACTGCTGTCAGGTTTGAATCTGCAAGTCATGGAATATAGTAGTGGATTGTTTAGCTGCGGCCAGCTAAAAGAATTCACCTTCGAGCGGTGTGAAATTCCCCAGGATTTAATTTCAGACATTCCGACTACGAGAGAGAGACACATAAAACAAAAACACAAAAAATCGCACGAAATAAAAAAAAAGTACAGGTTGTTTTAAATAGTTTATTCTACTACTCTTTATCAAATGCGATGATTCTCTACCGTCTGAGTGACATGAAGGTGATAATGCCAGCGAAATGAGTCCAGGGTCAAGCATCGATAGTTATCTAGCATTTGCCCTTAATGGATCGAGGGAAAACACCAGAAAAAATAAATAAAACTCACCCAGGTAATTTGTCCCCCGGAAAACATGTGACAGACTGAGCAGTCTAATGTACTTTCAAGACAACTTTTGTCAGTTTCACTATGCTGCCATCTAGCGACTGTGAAAGAAGTCGCGTTATAACCCTGATGAAATTGCATGGAGTAATATCACAGTCTATAGTCCCGTCGCTCTAATTTCCGGCAGCCAATCGCGTTGCAGGTCGGCTACATTTTAACGTGTGCGTCTTGTGATTCGCTGATTCATTTCTTAAGGCTCGATAAATACTTAATATAATCGCCCGCCATTTTAGCTCTTTAGTTGGCGTTCGCAGAAAGCACACGAAGACGTTATTTGCCGCTCAATTATTTGCTGAATTACATTGCGTTTGATTTATTATCATAGGAGTTACGATATGATAATGTTTAACGGTGTTGCAAATAGATTCCTCGTATGGTAGCTCGGCAACGTAAGAACAAAAATGGCGAATGATACTACCTACCTAGACTTTATAGAGCCTTCACTTTCTAAGACGTAAGCAAAGAGGCGGAGTCACGCCGGAAATAACAGCGTCGGGACTATAGTATGTACAGTCACGAAGCTTGAGTTGTGAGGTTGCTAGGAACAATAGAGTGTGCCGGTACTACAGTATTTCGCATTGTCTGTAATGAGGCGATATTAGCGATCCTAGTGGTTATCAACTATCTGTGGATGCATATTTACTACGTATTGAGTTTCGTGACTGTATATACTAGACTGTGGTAATAGCTTGCAGCAGTACTCCCATCTAGCGGTCATTACCATAATAATAATAATAATAATAATAATAATAATAATAATAATAATAATGATTTATTTACCCTCGCAGAGTTAAGGCCATACGGTTTTCTGTAACATTCAACCAGGAATAAAATTACGATACAAAAACACTACAAATTTACAAAGTACAGCCCATACACTCGCACACACAACAAACACAAACTGAAGTAGATAGTCATAACTTAAAATGTTTTTGTAAGCTTAAAAAGATTAAACCATGGATTACAAATGGCATAGTTAAATCAATCCGTATCAGAGACAAACTCGCAAGCAAATTAACAAAAGGACCATTTAACATTATGTAAAAAATAAATTTAAAAAATTTCGTAACGTATTATCTAATTTAATAAAGACAGCGAAAGCTAATTATTTCTCTATCAAATAAGAAAAATATAGTAATAATACTAAAATGTTTTGGCAAACTGTGCGAGAAGCGGCAAATATTGAAGTAACTAAAAAAGAAAATATTAATGAGATTTTTTCTCAAAATAGTTTAATCATAAGTGATAAAAAACATATTACAACAGAATTTAATTCCTATTTTACAAACATTGGTTTGGATATTGCATCGTCTATAGAAATAACAATTTTCTTAGCAATGTAACTTCAGTAAATTTTTGTATGTATCTTTACCCCGTAACAGATGACGAAATAATCAATATAGCCAAAACTTATCACCTGATCCTGATAACTAAGTTCTAAAATAATTAAGGTGGTTATAAATTATATTGCCGAACATCTAACTCATATTTTTAATTTATGTTTTCTAAATGGCAAATTCTCAAATAAATAAAAAAATGCAATTGTGAAATCTATTTTTAAAACAGGAGAAAAAGAAATATGAACAATTATAGAACAATATCATTACTTTCATGTATTTAAAAACTAATAGAAAAATGTGTTAAAGTTCGATTAATGAATTATCTTGATAAACATGATATATTAAGTGATAATCAATTTGGTTTTCGAAAACATTTCAGTATGGATAATGCAATATATCAAGTTACTAAAAAAATTGTTAGAGAATTTGATCAAGGTAACAAATATATTGGTATTTTCCTGGACATAAGAAAAGCATCTGATACAGTGAAACATGATATCTTAAGTGAGAAATTAGAGTTCTTAGGAATCAAAGGTAATGCTTTAAACTTAATAAAATCGTATCTCAACGACAGAGTTAAAATATTCAATTGAACAGCAATTATTAACATAGGCGTTCCCCAAGGAACAGTTCTTGGCCCTATTTTATTTTTAATATATATTAATGCCTTATTGAAAATTGACTACGTTGTTAGAAGAATCACCGGCCAAGAGTTTCATATACTGCTTACGTTGTTCATTTTGTCTGGAAGAGGTGGAATGTCAATTCGCGCATATCCTATGTAAAATAGCTCTATACTGGGCGCTTCTAGAAATTTTATTATATAAAACAAGTAACATGGCGCTTTTGATATGCACTCATCTAAATTTATATTTTCTTAATTCCTGTTCGTTTATGAACGCTGAGTATGCAGTTCTTGTTAGCAATATTATAATGGGATTACATACCTCACCAAAGAGGACTGCGATTTTATGCAAAAAGTGTGCGAGACTTGTGAATAATGGGGTTGTGGTGCAATACATCTACGAACACACCGATTTTCTCATTCTGCCATTGCTGCAATACCACCGGATCACCTTTATTCACTCTCAATAGTCTCTGTAGTTAAAAGAACTCTTGAGTACGGCACTACAACTGTAATAGAAAGACTGCAAATCCAGCGTTAAGAGATGTGCAGTAGCTGCCACGTCTTTCTATTCAGAGACGGAAAGAAGCGAAATATCATGTTCTCTGCTTTATATTACTATCCTGCCATGGATCCTTTACACCAAAGTATTTCTGAAGAAAAGAGATCTTTTCACGTAGTCAATTACGTCTTACAGTGTCACATGATCAAAGAAGGTAGATAGTATATATGGTAGGAATTCGATTTTCCGTTGCTGCTTGGAAGTCCGAGAACTGTATCAAGAACTAAAAACTGAAATATATATATATATACAGGGACATCATTTTATTTTTACTTCAATTTTTATTGTACTTGAGTTTTTGAATGTACTTCACTCCCACCCCTTCTACTAAGGAAGTTCCAACTCCACACAGAACCAAGACCGCACATAGTAAGCAGTACTGAGTTACTGAGTATAGTACGTTCCAGAAATATGTGGAACGAAAGAGCTTTCAATATTGAATCATATTTCCGCACAGGTACTGTCCGTTTGCCTACGTCGCATCCCGATTTTCCCCCACCTGCTTCTGCTCGCCCCTCTGTAATAGCTGGGCTGTCTTAGCTCTTTTCTGAAAACATTAATTTCTGTTAGGAATTGGACGTTTACGTAATATTATACACCTGTTTAATTTAACTTAAATAAAAGGGCCTCGTTAAGTAATTAACTGTCACGTGATTTCCTCCCTTTCTACAATCCTGCGGCATAACCACCTGGACGGACAGCAGATAGCATGTCTGAGTAATTTTATATTTTCGGGTCGGGCAGAAGTGAAGATTGAATTTACAGTACGTAGAGTAGGTACAGAATTATTTCAACATGAGTTACTAGTACGAAGGACGAAACTGGCAATTGGAATTAGATGCAATAGTCTATAGTGCGATAATATGCACAAAAGAATTGAAGCCTGTATCGAAATGAACGGCCACCATTTTCAAAATTGTGTTTAGGTATTCATATTATGATTATTTTTCAATTTAACTTATTTCTCTATATTGTACGCTAATGTGCTGTAGACAGTATAATATACACTGCATAATGAATACGTTCGCATGGATAACTCACTTCATGAGTAAAAACACTTATTCTTAATACAGTACTGTACTTTGATTAAAGAAAAACCTAATGAAAATTATCAAACTAAAAATCGCGATATTTCCTAGTTTACGTAAATGGATGAACTACTTTTCTTCCTTTCTATACCTAGTAGAGTGATTTGTGTTTTACGCCAGTATCATCGAAATCCAGTCTTGGAGGGGGGAGCAAGCGGTGTTTATATATATATATATATATATATATATATATATATATATATATATATATACGTTTAATGTTACACTCCTTTTTCCACACAAATGTCTTCTTAGGAAACAAAATGCAGTGCACTTCTGAGACACAGCATTTTACTCTGTAATATCAAACTTAAAATCATCTATAGGCATGTTTACAATGAGCAAAACTTTTCTATACCGTCAGACGTCGTCGTGCTGTCTGGAGGCTCGACCGTAATGTGAACAATGCTATAATCAAGGCCATGACAATTAATAGTATGCTCGGACTGAACAACGCGTGTTGTTGTGCGTTTTACTTTTGGACCGCCGACAGAAGAATGTCAGCGTTGCGGTTTAACACTGTTTTACTTATCCTGCATTTCATAGAGTATTAATTTTTCTTTCTTTACTCCAAATCCATATTCGAATTTAAATTTAAAATAAATACCATGAAGTGAACGTAATGAAGTCGCAGAAATAGGCAAACGTTTGAATGACTTTTACTACGTATAGCCTTGCATATGAAAGTACAATACGATTATTTAGTCCTGGCAGTTGCCGGAGATGTGCGCGTGGGACGGGCGAGTCCATTTATAGTCCAGTCGCTCTAATTTCCGGCAGCCAATCGCGTTGCAGGTCGGCTACATTTAACGTGTGCATCTTGTGATTCGCTGAGGAAGACGTTATTCATTTTTTAAGGCTCGATAAATACTTAATATAATCGCCCGCCATTTTGGCTCTTTCGTTGGCGTTCGCAGAAAGCACACGAAGACGTTATTTGCCGCTCAATTATTTGCTCAATTACAGTGCGTTTAATTTATTATCATAGGAGCTACGACATGATAATGTTTAACGGTGTGGCAAATAGATTCCTCGTATGGTAGCTCGGCAACGAAAGAACAAAAATGGCGAACGATACTACCTACCTAGACCGTATAGAGCCTTCACTTCCTAAGACGTAAGCAAAGAGGAGGAGTCACGCCGGGAATAACAACGTCGCGACTATAGTTACGCCAAGGGGTTTTGGGTTATTCACTCACTTGCTTTTACCGACTGCTCGCCCTTATCTCTACTCCGGAACTCTCCCCACTCCTCCGATTACTTCCCCTCTTTCCCGTCGCTGAGCTGTCAGGACTAAATAATCGGTCTGTAATAAGTTGTTTGGAAATGTTGGAGTGTATTCTAAACAAATTGATATACGTAAAATCTACACTCGAATTCTTAGGAATATAGTCGAACTATTAATGATATTTTCTTTTCATAGATGCGGGTAGACTACCCAATTGAAAGCTTGCTTTTATGAACAAAAGCGTTATTCATTATCTGCGCAAAATTTGGACCTGTACAGTAGAATAACTCTTGATAAATGATACACGAGTACAAAGTAACTCCTGGTAACGAACAGAAGACTAGAATGTAACTCCTTGTAAAAGATGCAGAACTGAAATGTAACTTCTGTTAACGAACACAAGACTGGAAACTAACTTCTGCCATCGGATACAGGACTGGAAAGTAACTCCTGTTAACGAATACAAGACTGATATGTAAATCCTGTTAACAGATATAGGACTGGAAAATAATTTCTGTTGAGGGATACAGGACTGGAAAGTGACTCCTGCTAACGGATACATGACTGGAAAGTAACTCCTGGTAACGGACACAGTATTTGAAATTAACTCCTGTTAACGGACACAGGACTGGAAAGTAACTCTATTAAAGAATATAGGACTACAAATTAACTCCTGATAACTGGTAGATTATTGGAAAGTAACTCTTGGTAAAGGATATAGGAATGAAAATTAACTCTTGGTAATAAATGCAGAACTGGAAAGTTAATTTCTGGCAATGAACACAACTGGGAAAATTAATTCCTGATAATGGACATAGGACTAGAGAGTAATTCCTGGTACTGGGCACAGGACTGGAGAGTAATTTCTGGTAACGAACACAGGACTTGGAGAGTAATTGTTCATAACGGACACAGGACTGGAGAGTAATTTCTGATAACGGACACAGGTCTGGAGAGTAAAGCTCGATTCACATTATAAGTCACATCAACGTCACGTCACGGACCATCAGCGTTGCATCAAAACATTGTACAACGTGTTTTGTATGGTAGCGTTCACATATACAGGCAACGTCACGGACCGCCTGGGATTCTCGAGGAAAATGTTTTGACGTGACGGAACCTGTACGTGGACGGGTTTTTCTGCTAGACATCTAGACTCTAGCAGCACTGTTAAACATTAACATGTCGTAGCTGCTATGAGAGACAATCAATTGTACTGTAATTTTTCAAAACCATAAAGAATAAACAAGTAATATAACAGTTTAGAAATTCTAAATTTTAGATTTTTTGACAGCAAACTAGATGACAAATCTTTTCAACCGAATAACACGCATTTTCCATATTTATTCTGATCTAATTTCCTCCCGAGTATCATTTATATTTCTTACTGTTGCTCCAACATATTTGAATTTTACCACTTCTTCGAAGGATAAATCTTTATTATTATTATAATTATTATTTTTATTATTATTTATTGTTGTTATTATTTAATGTTATTACTATTATTATTATTATTTTTTTTTAAACAAATTTGAAATCAGCGATGATTTCTATGAGAATCCGCAGTTCTAAAGATAAAAGTTGTCACTCTGCATAAGAAAGTCCGCCACGCAAACTCCCGCATTATACTTGCCGTAACTCTCAAACCGATACAGGTTTTGAATATCAGCCACTTTTAAAAGTAATTTCCATTTTTTCTAAACATTTCTCTCGCTTTGAACCTACATCTAACGTGAAAAATAAAAAAGTTCGTCGCTTATCAACTTTTGATATGTCAATGCCTATTTTGAACTGGTGACTTCGAAGTTAGTATTTTTTTCTCACTGTCCATAAAAGATTTTGATTCCAATTTTCCAATTATTTTCTTTGCTTTCCTTAGACATTTATATATAAATCCTAAAAATTGCAATGCAATTGATTGTCTCTCATTGGAGCTACGTCATTGTTTGAGAGCATTGACTACTTCTCTATTCTTGATGACGCCGGCAAACTGACTGTCAATTGCCGTTAAGTGTGAATGAGTTTGCATTAGACGTGACGGCGATGTTGATGGTCCGTGAAGTTGATGTTCCGTATAATGTGAATCGAGCTTAATTGTTCATAACGGACACAGGACTGAAGAGTAATTTCTGATAACGGACACAGGACTGGAGAGTAATTTCTGGTAAAGGACACAGGACTGGAGAGTAATTTCTGATAACGGACACAGGACTGGAGAGTAATTTCTGGAAAAGAACACAGGACTGGAGAGTAATTTCTGGTAAAGGACACAGGACTGGAGAGTAATTTCTGGTAAAGGACACAGGACTGGAGAGTAATTCCTGGTAACGGACAAAATAAATATCAATATCAATTATACCCACGTCAGTGCCTTTTATGTCGCGTCGCATGTATGTTTGTGTAATATCCTTACTCTTGATCTTTCTTATATTTTTCTTAGCGTACTCATCTATGAAGTTTCCAGAAGTTGTTGTTTTCTTTGTATCTGCTCTTATTTCAGCAGCATGAGGGGCCTGGTTTTGACTTCAGTCTTTAGATACTTATACAGTGGTGGTAAATTTATTAAAACATGCACAATTACAATTTACTCTCAACAAAGGAAAGAGGGTTTATCTTTTTTCCATCGTGACAGTACGTGTGTGACTACTTGTTAGGACTCACTCGCTCCTCTTGTGTAGCAGTATAACAGACAAGTTGTATACCTGCCTTGTAATACAGTTTATTTTCATTGCATTGCAATATGTCAGTGGTTCATTGCTGATCTTGCGTAGGATAAAATTTTCATTTACTGCACAAACTCTATCAGTTCTCCCATTCCATAGAGTGAATATTTTTTTAATTAGTAAAAGAGATTTTTTTGCGTTCGATAACATCAAAGAGAAAATACTGATATTGTAGCACAAAGGCTATTAATATAGGATATTGTGTTCGGTAGAGAGCTAGCTAGATTTGTTAATGATACGTGGAATATACGGAGCGTGGGATTTTAGTCTCGCGTGGTGAATTTGTTGTAATGTAACTTACCTTTGGAATAAATTGAAAAGTTTTCAATGTCTTAACAAAGCCAAAATTCATTTTTGTAAGGATTCGAGTTCGAGGAATTGATTGCAATAAAGAAGAAATTGTTTGAATTTCTTGCTAGGTCATTCAATAACGAAATTTATTGACGCGATTTCACATAGCAACTAAAAGTATAGTCTACTAATTGCATTTATTCCACTTTATAGGCTTCAAACGAGAAGGGTGCAAATACTAGTATGGTTTGGCTTTTTTTTTTATTTCTCTATGACAACCAGGACCTACTACAGCCGGGCAGATTTGAAATGCGTGTAATATGGTAAATGTGTTACTCTTTTTGTTATACTAGTGGCTTGTGCAGCAAATGCTGCAAACTAAGTTCATTAGACGTTCAAATAAAAATTTTCCAGATATGAAGAATACCAGACATTTTGAAAGTTATTTCCTTCCATAATAAAGAAACTTACTCCTTCTGAATAGTTTTTTATGCCAAATACTTTTTCTTGAACCTATCCACCTTAGTTTTTGAGTTTCAACGCAAGTAACAATGACAGGACGATCAGTGAGATTTCATTTGGGATTAGGTCTATGGACCTAACGTCATGAGCAAGCAGATGGTGCGTTGCTCCACAAGGTCGTCTGTGATGATGGTTGGCCTCCCACTGCGCTCCTCGTCATGCACATTTTGGCGTCCTGCTGAAAATTGTCTACAGCAGCAACACACCATCTATTTGCCCATAGACTTGACACAGCTGACGATCAATTTCAATCGGCGCTATGTCCTGTGCTATCACTGACCGCACTTCACGCGGCGGAATCTGGAATAGGAACGTCCATCTTCAACCAATGCAACGAAGCTACTGAGAGCACTCGGGAAGTTCCGCTAGCGCATGCGCCATGCCAAGACATTACTGTATCACGTACACGCAGTCGCTTCGCGCAACATATGGTTTACTAGCTGTGGGACGAGTGATAAAGTTACTTTATGGGCGCGCCTCGTATAAATTTCGTAAACCTGTCACATAGGAATGCTTGAGTAGGGCCTATATGTCACTTGCAAGTTCAAGAGCTAAAATAGACAAGTCGTCATGTCTCAGAACCTTTAGAAAATGAACTGTGGACACTAATGTGATAAGAGAAATTTGTGTCAAATTGGCGACGCTAATTTCTTTTATTTCACTCTGCGACTAAAGTTTAATTCAGCACAATACTGGTAACTACATAGGTAAAATGAGTATTGTCTATTTATACTCTATAACACAATTTAGTGGTATTGACTGCTGTTTATTCCAGATCGCGAATTTTGAAGTTCTCGCATACAATTCCACCTTCATTTTATTTTCATGGAAAACTTTTACGTATGCTACACACGTTTGAGCACACATGTTGAACTTTCTCATGCCATTGGAAAGAGATGTGATCTTCTTCTGTGCACGTACTGGTGAGTGTTCGTTGTAAATTTCAGATGTGGATCTAGAAATTTATTTTAACTTTCATCCTCGCCAAGCATTGTATATCATTCTCGCGTTGAAACCAGAGGAGCACCATTGAGAGGGATAATGATTTTTAAAACGACTTTCTTCGGAAGTGAAGTAAATCAGAGGATTCCATATTGAATATTCATTCTTTAGTAGCTTTCCGCCTTGAACAGGTCCTTCATTGCAAACCCAACTTTCTCCAGTCTTCCCTCTTTTTCGCTTCCCTCTTCGTCTCTGCATGTTGTCTATCATCTGATATCTTCTTCTTCTCCAAACTTTTCTTCCGTTCACCATTCCTTCCAGTGCATCCTTCAGTAGGCAGTTTCTTGTTGGTCAGTGACTCAGCCAATTAATTTTCCTCTTTGTGGTCAGTTCCAGCATTATTCTTACTTTGCCCATTCTTCCTAGCTTAACTACATTTCTTATTTTCTCTGTCCATTTCACATGCGCCTTTCTTCTCTATACCAATATTTCAAAGTTTCCAGTCGTTTCTCTTCACTTCGTCGTAATGTCCATGTTTCTGCCTCATACAATGCCACACACAACACAAAGCATTAGTATCTTCCTTAGCTCTTCTTCCAAAGGCCCACAAAGAATGATAATTTACCTACTAAAACCTTCCTTAGCTAATGCTGTCCTCCTTTTAACTTTCTGGCAGCAACTCTGACTACTACTTACAGTATACCCTAAGTATTTGTAGCTGTCCATTTGGTCTAATGTTCATTTCGAATTCGCACGTTTACCTTTTTTTTTTTCCTGTAACCATGATCTTCATCTTGTTTGCATTTTAATTTCATCCATGCTGATCACAGCTGTCATTTAGCTCCATTAGCATGTTCCTAAGTATCCTCTCCTCTTCTGCTAACAATGTCTCAGCAAATCTTATGCGCTTTATTGTTTTTTCTCTTACTATTACTCCTCTGATGTTCTGGACATAGTCCTTATGTAAACCCTCCAAGTAAATGTTGAATAGGGTAGATGATAAAGGGCTCTTTCTAGTAGTTTTCAGAAAGGTTCTACACATCTGGAGATTTTTAAATATTGTAACTTTTATTTCAACACAGCAATGTAACTTTTATTCAAGACAACAATAATTTCTTTCTACAATTTAATTTAAACACTCCCGTCAACAATGGGATTTCCACTCCACACAGCAACACAGTATTCGTTATTGCACTTCACAGACGACAATGACAATTCACTTGGATTATTGCGAACAACAATGTACTCCTAATCTCAACTAATGTTCACAAAGCGCTATTTACAACACAAAACTGTCAGTTCTCAGTTCACAGTTCGTTTGCCTTGGCTAGTTCTTCTAGCTCAGTCATTCAAGTTCACAGTATCTCGAACCGAAGACCTTCAGAGACAGTCCACTGAACTTCGAACTCAGGTCTCCCCAACTACACACTCAAGTCGAAGCTGGCTTCACTGCTACACTGACTGGCTTGCTGTCCAAAACCTAGCAACGACTGCAACAACAACAACTGCTCAGCTCACTTTGGTCTCCTATTTATAACTAGACCATAGTTTCGGGAAAGTACGATGCTCGAAATTTCTCCAGATGCCGCGAAGATGGCGCCTCTCGACTTCTCTGGATTTCTCCCTTCAGTCGCAGGCGCATTACTTCCCCCTCTCTGCGCGAAACAGCGTGCTGTCGTTCCCCTTACGCCTGTCCCCTCCAGACCCGTGCGGCCGCAACCTTCTTATCTGCGTCGCTCGTTTTCTCGTGCTCCCCGACCTCTGTGGGACGCGATCGACTCCCGGCTATCACAATATTTAATTCATAGTAACTCTTCAGAACGTTTGTAACTCAATATTTGCTCGATTTTTTACACAGTGATTTTAATAGATTAAACTGATGATTTTTAAGCTTCATTACTCCTTCATATTTTTTATTATTTGTTTCGAGCGTAATGTTTATTATTTTTATATGGGTTATATGAATTATTTGAATATGATCGATCTCCTTTTAAAATATCTGTAACTGAAGTTTTGGTTAGACTGTTGTTTGATTCTGCGTTTTCGTTTAACATTTGACGTTTGTTTTAAAGCGTATTAAACATCAAAAGGCGCAATAGCCAGAACTTCTCACACGTCCAAAACATACCACCATATCCAATACTTCTCTGCCATATTACCGTTAGGTTCCTCAACTAAATTCAAGCGATTGATGGTAAACATTTTTGGTGGTAACCATTGCTTTTAATTACTTCATGGTATAGACAAATACCTACCCCGGCTTCAAAAACTTCTCTAGCTCTTTACCGGTCGTCCATAGTTTCTTTGTCTTTAGTTGTAAGTCAGTTGCTCTTGTAATGAATTTTTCTGAACCACTTGTGAAAGAGAACATTATAAAATTGTCTTTATTTTGATGTAAAAGTAAAGAATATGAACTTTATATGATAACATAGTTTAGTTTCCTCTCTTCCTGTTCATGTCAGCCTCCCACGTTCGTCTCAGAGGTAATTTAAACGCCAGTCCCCAGAGTGATGTGGGCTGTGATGAAAAGGCTAATACACAAAGAAAAGACGCAAAGAGAGATAACAGTTATACATTACTGTCATAAAGAACAACTCTGTAAATGTGTGTACCCTTTGCCTGTAATCTGTTAAGATTTGAAAATAAATCTTTGTTTAAAAAGTGATATTGTACGGAAAGAAAGCAAAGCAAAGCAAATTTCGAGCGTATTTTAGTATTTCCTGTTTGGCATGAGGTTTAAATTTTGTTTATAACAGTAGAATCACATTATACAGAATAAGTCGTAATATTGTCATTCTGTCTACTAAAACATGAAGGAATTTCTGGAAATGTGATAGTTACTCCTTTGGGATGCTGTTACTTTTGAGGATTGTTCTTCGTAGAAAAAATAAAAGTAATTTAATATGTCTTATAAATTAGTTAATTAAATTAATATGTAACTTATTAAGGCTGCACGTAATTAATTATTATAACGTATAATTAGGATGTGCATTTAATTTGATGTGTAAATAATTAAGTTGATACGTAATTAAGTCGATGTAATTAATTTATTTGATATGTAATTAATTTAGTTGATGTGGATTTAATTAATTTTGTTAGGTAATTAATTAAGGTGATGTGTAAATAATTAATCTGATGTGTAATTAATTTGATACGTAATTAATTAAGTTTATATGCAATTAATTATTAAGTTCACATGTGAATAATTAAGTTCACATGTAATAAATTAGATTTCATGTAATTATTTAGTTTACTTTAAATAATACTTCCATTATTTAGAATGCTTCTTTCAATATAGGTTTTCATATTCGATCACTATTATTATTATTATTATTATTATTATTATTATTATTGTTATTATTATTATTATTATTATTATTTTACTTTATTTTTGAGTCTTAAAGGCAAGTGTATAATAAATATGGGTTTTTGATGTCGCATTTTATTTTACATTTCAACATGTTAAAGTGGTAACAACCTTATATATATATATATATATATATATATATATATATATATATATATATATATATATATAATATGTCTGATTGTGAGTGTTGTTGCGTTGGAAAAAATCTTAATAGAGAAAAAAATCACTTTCCTTCTCTCACTTTTATAAAGTGAAATGTTGTTACTACTTCAACATGTCGAAATAAACAGTAATATGCAAGTAATATCTCAGACCAGACCAATTTAAAATACTTGTGTATATTACAACAATTTTATTCGTGTAAGTTTCGGATGAATCAGATAAATATTGTGTCACAAAAATAAATTGTGGAATAAATGTTGAAAATTTGAGAGCTAGAAACTCAGGTCAAAGTTGTGTACTAGTCATTTAAATGCTGCACAGCTGTCCTTTAAAATGTCCGAGAGGTGCATTAAAGGTGGCAGATTGGCAGAATGATAACATATTTTTAAAAAAGAAAGATTAAAATATTTTAGAGGTACTTTAAAATGAAAAACGTATAAGGTGATTCAAAAGTAAATTCCTATTTTGAAACAGCTGTATCTTTTGTACATATCAGCAATTTGGTTTCATGTAGGTACCATTACTATTGAGAAGGTTTGGTTTTTTTTTATCGATGCATGTTTCGTTGCTATGGTAACTGTGTCACGCTTGTATAAACAATAACTGTTGTTCAGAATACAGACGACATTTGTAGGAAAGTAATTTTAATAATTTTTGTGCGAGATCGTGCGTATTTGCTTGCTTTCCGCACAAAACCAATACGCGGTAAGTGTAAAATACCACATTCAGTATTCCCAACCTAACACACATAACAATTTCCCTCTTCTTACCGCTTAAGCGTCATATTCATTTTACTGCTTTAGGCTTTTAACATATTATTTTTTAAAGACGTTTAACATAGTAATAATTATAAATTGGAAACTTACCATTGCAATTTCACCTAAATTGCACTGTTAATTATTGTTTTCAAATATTTAAAAAAATTAAGTAAACTCTACAACACCACAAAAGTTACTGCATTTGTAATGCAAGTAACACTAAGGAAGCCGTGAAAAAATCAACAAGATTCCAGATGCGGATGTTATTACTGCAATATATTATATAAATAATATTGTTAAAATATTAAAATTAAAAATAAATCATTGCATAACCTTACCGTTTGTTTTAAGTTCGCATTTATAGACTGGGGGGAAAAAAGACAGACGTATATCACGGCCTGCTGGAGTATAGTAAACACAGCAAACATTTTATAGCAACAATTTCAAGATAGATATTTTTGTTTTTAAAATTTGCCGTCATTGAACAGAAACCAAGATGGAGATTTCATTGCAACTAATTAGAAATTCCTCTTTCAGGTATGTGATAAACTATCTTCGC
This sequence comes from Periplaneta americana, assembly GCF_040183065.1. Lineage (NCBI taxonomy): Eukaryota > Metazoa > Arthropoda > Insecta > Blattodea > Blattidae > Periplaneta > Periplaneta americana. The sequence goes on from NC_091120.1 coordinate 45,906,658, forward strand.
ACAAAATAATGTACGATACACGAGCGGTATGTTTGTTTTCATGGTCTCGGAAATTAAAAAAGCTCAACTACGTTTCGCTTTTTCAATCTTTTCCTCGAACATGAAAACATCAATATACCGCTCTTGTAACGCATATTACTATTAGAATGTTTTTACCTTTATGAGTTCGAATAGGCCTCCTTCAGTGCTATTACGAATGCAGTAGTCAATATGCATATATGCATTGAGAAGATATCGAACATTACATCGATTGAGAAATGGACAGTTGAGGCGCATTTCAAATTGAACGGTGAGGTGTTAACACTATAATTGCAAGATATGGGCAAAAGATAAAATCTGAACACAATTATACAGCAAGAATTACATATCAAGGTTACTGTCTGGTGTAGTTTTACGTCACATTTCAAAATAGGACTGTATTTATATGAAGAAATTGAAAATGGACGAACAAAAACAATGACGGTAACCGGGCAGCGATATTTTCAAATGTTGCAAGACTTTGCAATACCAGCGTTACAGAATCATGAAATCGTAAACATTGTTTTCATGCAAGACGGCGCTTCACCTCACATACACAATAATGTAAAATCACTATTGGTGATCGTGTAATTAGTAGGAATTTCCCAAACAGTTGGCCTTCTAGGTCACCAGACATAAGCCCAGCTGACTACAGGTTATGGGGTTATCTAAAAGAGAAGATATCTCTTATTAGACCTATTACACGTGAGAAACTGAAACATTCAATATCGGATGTCATTGAAAACATCCCTAGGAATGTGCTTACAGACGAGAGAGGTAGTATATGCCGCTTGGTCGAGCTATATACAGGGATCGCCAGCACTGATTCAGTGGATAAAGAGAAGACAACTTATCAAATTGTATCCATGTTAATTTTTAGATTTGTCTGAGAAATATAAGTTTATAATAAAAACGTAAGTTTTAATTTTAATGCTCATTTTTTTCACAAGTTTCCTTTTTATTTAAAAGGAATATTTTCTCTACTTTTTTGTAGCAAAATGAAATTCTCAGATATGTTTATTTAGTACCTTACAGGTATTGAAACAATGTTTTCGTAAATCTAATATATCGTAAATACGTATTACTGAAGATAGTATACTGAAAATTTTGAAAATAGTCGCATGGAAAAATATTTGTAAGGAAATTAATTAACAAAGCAACTATTGTTACATCATAAACAAAAGATATGCACCCATGTGTTGTAAGAAGTCAGCTCTATTGTTTCAGCAGATTTCGAGAAAATAATTTAATATACTGATGATAGGAAATTGTGGACCAGTATCACCTTACAAGCATAATCCGATAAGAGTTTTGTTAGGTAATATTAGTTACAGTTAAAACATATACAGTACCTAAGTAACTTTGATTTGCATTATAATATTGTTTTGATTAGTTTATTGATTACTTTTATGAGGCTAAAGATACCATGAATACCAATTCCAACTTGTCATGTGATACTCAATATCTTTTTTTTTTTTTTTTTTTTCGGATATCACTTTCTTTATGAATGATGTGTTTCATTCACTTAGTACTGTATGTTGTACTACTATGAAATTTATGTGAATATTCCTTCTTAACTCTTCATTATGTTATTATCGTTTAAAACAGAACTGCAATATGAAGAAATTGGTGTTAGTACTTTTGTTTTACACACAATATAGATAATATCACACAGAAAGAAGCCATATAAAAATGACGACATAAAATTTAACGTTCCGTTTGAAGTTTGTGCACCACTGTTTTCTTAATCCAATAGGGTGTTTATTCATATACATAATCATTCCTTCTTCCATACCTAGCGCTTGATGTCCGCGTACGACGTCAAGGTCAGAAAAATGCGCTTGCTTTGATATTACTGGCATAGAAGAAAGACTATTTCTTATTGAACAACACGGTGGTGGTCATATTTAATTTTTTTGTGTTTTAATAAAATCCCATTTCTTTACGAATAAATTGGTGTTTTTATTTTTTGGAATCTAAAAATTTGATAAACTTATTACTATTTAGAAATGGGAACTTATTTTTGAATAACCTTATATAGGCTACTGTAACATATAAAACTGTCGGTGAAAATTTGTGAAATTCAGCCCAATCTTCCCAGATGTCTCAATTTACATATCGAGAGTCCAATCCAAGACCTCTGGATTTGTAGCTGAAATCACTGCTAGTCGTACCTGAACCTAAAGTGACACCAGGACCAAGTTCTGGGAATTTCCATCTACCTTAAATAGGCCAGGAAGCATTGTGTTTACCTTCAGTAATTGAAGTGAGCTTCAGTGCAGTGAAAGTGTGTGTGCACAGTAAAAACACTGTGACACTTGGGTTGATAATTATGGGCCAGACTGTGATCGATGTTGCAATTCCGTGTTAATCTCATCTGGTTATCTCTTACATAATAACTCTGCGATGTAACGAAGAATAGATAACACGAAAACAAGAATGAAGTTTTTGTCTCAATCGAGAAGAACTAATGCGTATACAGGATTTATGTAGCTCTATTTCGCATTATGAGACAAAAGCAGAAACTGAAAACAACGGTGATTTTCAATCTTTTTCATCTTACCTTCGAAATCTACCTTATAAAATTCTAACAGTTTTAATATTTGAGGAGAAAAATTCGCTCCGGCGCCGGGGATCGAACCCGGGTCCTTGGTTCTACGTACCAAGCGCTCTGACCACTGAGCTACGCCGAATTCAATCCACAACAACGGACCGAACCCTCCTCCTTCAATGTTTTCCTTTGTGGCCTGACTCCAAGTTAGGCATATACTGTATTATGTTGACGTATATGTCCAATCTCAACTGCCAATCAAAACTCGAGTGGGATTTAACTATTACACGATTAGAAGAAAGTATATAAAGATTAGAAGTAACAGAGTACTCCAATACAATAAAATATTAATTGGCTTACGAAAATATAACTGTCTTCAAATGTATTATTGTACCATCTCAACATTACGCTAGATGGCAGTAGTATTTTATAATTATATTTTCTTGTTATCAGTTATGCCAACTATGGAATCTTCGTTGAACTCTGTGGACGGTTACTAGTCAAGAAGGCTTTGTTGATTCAGTTTCATTTTTATTAAAACATTTGCATTCCACTTCAATCTTCCGGATCCCAGTAATCAACGTCACTTGACAGATGATTTTCAAAAAATCTTAGTATTAAACAATATCTGATACGTGACTGTCCATAATAATATATATAGCAGAAGCTATAACATACATAACCTAAATAATGTAAACAAATGTTAGAAAAGTTTTAATTAGGGATGATTAAATAAACAAGAAACGTTTTAATTAACGATGATGAAATAAAAAATAAACATGAATAATTTTAAAAGAAACAATTATTGAAAGCACAATTTTAAAGTTTGAATGTTTTAGTGGTTGGTGGTTCAGTTGATATTATATTGGACGTGTGCGTAAAAGAAGTGAACTCGTTGGTGTACATGGTGTATCCCTCAACTTATTCAGGATTTCCGAATGGTGCTCTTCATATATGTCCAGTGATCTTTATTAATTCTTGTTCTTGAATGCCAATGCGAGTCATATTTGAAAATGCTGTGCATCGACTGGAGTGGTTTGTAATTTTCTGTTTTTTTGGCGTCCAGACCAGTGCAGTTTGAAATGTTGGCAAACAAAGAAACAAATGCTAGGGTAGTGATAAAAATAAACAAATGCTAGAGACGCGATAAAATTAAATAAATGCTAGGGACGCGATAAAATTGTGCGATAAGCAGCCATGATTGGTTGAAAGACGTCCTTTCGTACCGTTTTATTGGTCAAAAGTAGTGTGACGTAGTAAAAGTGTAATAGTCAGCAGAAATTAATTCAAATCCAAAGCAGCTGTACATGATTATTAAATCATGTAATAGTTACTGAAACAGATTTCAAACTAGTGCATTCCGGTCAAGCCAGTCGGAGAAAATCTCCCTGGTTTATCTATTTCCATTCGTTTTTGGTGTGCAAATACACCTATAACCTTTTAAAATCAAGGGATTTACATTTTACAATGTTGAGAAATTCCTTAGAGAAATTCTAAGGGACTCAATTCAAATTTTACAATTTCGTCTCTATTTCAAGTAATATAATTCACTTTAATGTTATTTTGAAATTTATTGTATGTATTTCCATTGTAAATTGTTATATATGTATTTGCTTTCTGGATCCTTGTGGTCATGCTTATTGAAGGGCAGATTGTTTTATTTTATAAATCCGATGTGTAGATATTATAATTTTTGCTGATGATTTCAAGTATTAGGCCTACTGTCATCTCTCAGAGAACATGGGATATACGCAAAATATAATTATGTCTTATGTTTATAAAATTAAAAACTACGAATAGCTATACAAAGTAATAGCACAGTCTAGTATATACAGTTACGAAGCTCAATATATAGGAAATATGCATCCATAGATAGTTGCTAACCACTAGGATCGATACTATCGCCCCATTACAGGATATTAGTGACTTGTGTTTCTCAAAATTATTTAAGATGTGCCTACTTTTCGTTTTTTCAGTCGATAATTAGGTATGCCTTAATTTTCTGGGGAAATGGTAGCAAAATTGAGAGTATCTTGATATTGCAAAAGAAAGCCATTAGAATTCTATGTCAATCAAACTATCTTGAACATTGTCGACCTCTTTTCAAACAATCACAGATATTATCTGTCATAAATTTTATATATATATATATATATATATATATATATATATATATATATACGACTAGTCCATTACACTCGACAAAATATAGACAATTACTCATTAATAGCCAATATATGTACACGATCATGAAATTAGAAATAGTGAACAAATTAATATTCCATACTGTAGATTATATAAAAGTAGTACACATTTTTCTGTCATGGGGATGAAATTATATAATAAGCTTCCCAGTCAATATTATAAGTTACCAACCAATAGTTTCAAAGCTAGATTTTATAATTGGCTCTTAATTAATCCTTTCTACTCTGTAGATGAGTTTCTTAACATAAATTCATACGAAATTGTTTTTTAATAAATAAAGTTATTTACATTAGTTACAATTATTACATAAGAGTGAAGTGTTTTCATTAATTTTAGAGTTTCAAAATGTTTTGTGTTTTCATTCTAATTAAACCTTACTCCTTTTCAATTATGTGTATTTTATGTATATATATATATATATATATGTATGTATGTATGTATGTATTTTTTCCTACCTTGTGTATTGTGACGAAGCCTATCACTGTATGTTTAATGGCTTAATAAATTGAATTGAATTGAATGCGAAATGGTACCGGCACAGTCTATTGTTCCTAGTACCCTCAAAACTCAAGCTTCGTGACTGTATATACTAGACTGTGGTAATAGTTTCCGTCAACATAAATACAATTTGTAGAAAATGTGTAATATTTCAGAATTCAATGAAAATAACAAAATTTAAACTTAGAACATGATTGTTTCGTTTTTAGTTCTGCTACATTTCAGGAGGTTTTCCATTATCGCTGTAAATACTGTATGAGTATTACAATGACGCTTGTTGAATATAAGCCATTGTCCGTATTACGTAACATTGACGTACTCCGCTTAACTTGGGTTAAGTTAATACAAACTGATGACAAAAGACGTCACACAGCAACGCTTGTTACTAATTAGTATAAACACGAACGTCAGGTTGTAAATGAAGCGGCTGCACAATAGCGCATGCGCAACTCCCAGGGTCAGGGTTAAGCAAATGTTATGAAAAGGAATCGTAGTTAATGTTCTGCTTAACGGCCTCTGGCCCTTTCAAATTTCCGCCATGCCTTAGCAATGGAAGCTTGTGTAGTTTCCGTTTAAATATTTTACAGTTACCTTCAATTAGATACCTTCTCGTTATCACTCAATATTAGCTGCTTACAAATTACAGCATTCATTTCAATCGACTGTTTCTTCTTTGGCATTGGTGACAAAGTCTAGATGAGATGGCAATAATAAGGTACAATAAAAATAATAATAATAATAATAATAATAATAATAATAATAATAGTAATAGTAATAATAATTAATAATAAAAAACTTACTTACTTACTGGCTTTTAAGGAACCCGGAGGTTCATTGCCGCCCTCACATAAGCCCGCCATTGGTCCCTATCCTGAGCAAGATTAACCCAGTCTCTACCATCATATCCCTCCTCCCTCAAATCCATTTTAATATTATTCTCCCATCTACGTCTCGGCCTCCCCAAAGGTCTTTTTCCCTCCGGCCTCCCAAGTAACACTCTATACGCATTTCTGGATTCGCCCATACGTGCTACATGCCCTGCCCATCTCAAACGTCTGGATTTTATGTTCCTAATTATGTCAGGTGAAGTATACAATGCGTGCAGCTCTGCGTTGTGTAACTTTCTCCATTCTCCTGTAACTTCATCCCTTTAGCCCCAAATATTTTCCTAAGAACCTTATTCTCAAACACCCTTAATCTCTGTTCCTCTCTCAAAGCGAGAGTCCAATTTTCACAACCATACAGAACAACCGGTAATATAACTGTTTTATAAATTGTAACTTTCAGATTTTTGACAGCAGACTAGATGACAAAAGCTTGTCAACGGAATAATAACAGGCATTTCCCATATTTATTCTGCGTTTAATTTCCTCCCGAGTGTCATTTATATTTGTTACTATTGCTCCAAGATATTTGAATTTTTCCACGTCTTCGAAGGATAAATCTCTAATTTTTTATAGTTCCATTTCGTACAATAATAATAATAATATAATAATAATAATAATAATAATAATAATAATAATAATGTAATGTATTTTGGTCAGTTCCGTTCTGTGATGTTTTGATAATTGTGAGCCATTATTAGATATTGTTTACTGAAAACCTCTACTCACGTAATGAACTTGACTCAACTCCGCCGTTTGAGTCGGCGAATAGAAATGATAAAGAATGAACACTGAGCGAATTTCCTTGGTCTGCTTTGCTGCGCGCATGCGCTCCGTTTGCGTATAATTCCAATTTCAAACGCTAGAAATCAGTGTAATCGAAAGCACCCCAAAGAAAGTTTCAGCAACATCGCTACGAAGATGTGCCGTGAATGGTGCGAAAAAGTTACAAATATCAAAAAACACATACTATAATGGGCGTTGGTGAAATACAGTGGAGGTGTATTTATGAAGCTTGTTCAAGTAGAATTTAAACTTTTTCTAGATTTCTCCAACCGTAAAGGTAAATTACAGGTATTCTATGACGAATCCTCGGCCTCATCTCGCCAAATACCATGTCGCTATCACCAATCTCATCGACGCTAAATAACCTCGTAATTGATACAACGTTGTTAAATAACCACTAAAAAAAGTGCAAAGGTACATCACATAAAAAGCCATGTGGGCCTCATGTGACCCGCGGACCGTAGTTTGGGTGGCCTGATGTAGACGTAGGTTATAACACAAGTAACACACTCAGTAGCGATGAAAGAATTTTCTTCACTCTCCTGTTAGGGATCGAACCTATTTCCACTCGGTTTGTAGGTAAGTAAATTGAAAGTAATTGTAGCCCTATACAGGGTGATTCAAAACCTCTGCCACAAACTCTGAGGGGTGGTAGATCTAACAATAAGGAACCATTTTTGTTAAACAACCTGTGTGTTTTGAGGCGTCGTTTCGAAGTTACCGTTGAAAATGTTTTTGCGCGACCGTACGTCAATGTAAGCGAATATGTGCACTCCTGTTTGTTTGTAAGAAACGAGAAGGGTTGTTGTTGTTTGTTTACGTTTAATGTTCAATGCCTTTTCCTTTCAGTTCAGTGTAATCATCAATTGGGAATGGATGTCTACACTTTTCCCGAGTTAGCCGACATGGTAATGTGTTATGGGGAGGCTCGCGGAAACGGAAGAAGAGCTCTCCACATGTACCAACAACAGTTTCAAAGCAGAAATCACCCTCACCACACAATGTTTGCTCGACTTTATCAGCGCCTTCGAGACGATGGGTCTCTTCGTCCCCGGCGCATTGATGGAAGACCGCGTAGACATCCATTCTCAATTGATGATTACTAGGGACAGGATTTTTTATGTAATATCAAGGTGTGAAATATGTACATATTTACGTAAGAAAAACAAACTGAATATGTACCAAAATATGTAAAATCATGAAAATATTTAATATCAATATCTGCACTGGTTTGTATTGTTAAGCCTAGATATTTGCAATCTGGTACAATTTTTAATTTTCTGTTCTTCATGACGATTTCTACTGTTTCTGGTGCTCTTCCGCCGTTTCAGAGTATTATCATTTCTGTCTTGTCCACATTTATATAAAATTTGTTTTTATTGCACCATATTACCATGATGTTTATTGTGTCTTGTAACTTTGTAAGGTCTTTAGACCCTACTACTATGTCGTCCGCTTATGCGTGTGAGATTATTCCCTCCGTGATTTTTACAATACAGAGTAGTTGTAGGAGAAAGGTTGCCTTTTGTTCACTCATATTTACAGTGGGCGGTAAGGGGTGAGTGCCTCTTTTACTTGCTGGAACTAAGATGTTATGTTTCATCCTGAAATATATCCTTTCTCGGGTAGGTAAAAAGGCTTTTTAAATCTGTGTATTTCAAATTGTAAACTTCCCCAGCAGAAGTTTTCTTTTTCCTTTTAAAGAAGTAAAAATGAATAAAACCCCTAAATATGTAGATTTATGTAATACCAAGCCATAATATGTAATGTGGGGTAAATATGTAAAAATATGTAGTATCAAATTTTAATATATTAATGGTAATTACAAAATTCGTAAATATTTGTTATTTATATACGGTTAGGTTGACAGGAATATAATATGTAATTACATAAAAATCCGGTCCCTAATGATTACACTGAACTGAAAGTAAAAGGTATTCAACATTAAACGTAAACAAACAACGACAACCCTTCTCGTCTCTTACAAACATCTCTACAAACATACAAACAGGGGTTCACATATTCGCATACATTGACGTACGCACGCGCAAAGACATTTTCAACGGTAACTTCAAAACGACGCTTCAAAACACATAGGTTTAACAAAAAGGATTCCTTATTGTTTGATCTATCACCCCTCAGAGTTTGTCGCAGAGGTTTTGAATCACTCTGTATAAATGCATTTCTGTAAGCAAATTCCCGAATATTGAGGTTGAAAGATTTAATAGCGAGTTGGACGTAGCCTATTAAATTATTGAACAATAAAAAGTCTGAACATTCTACCGTTTCGGTTCTATTGTATAACACGGAAGTAAGAAAGACAAGATGGTTTCACATTTGTGTAACATGATTCCAATGACACTATTTTCTTAAAAACTAGGTTAAAAGCGTTATCGACCGAGCAGACAATTGTTCTCTTCTACCCCAACTCACACACACATCAGTGGACCATAATGAGAATCGTTAGCTGGAAGGACTTCCAGAGAGTGATTTGTAAACATGGAACAAGGAGCCAGTGAAGTGTGTCACATTGGAGACAGCCGTGTGGCAAGCTGCAGATGTTTCCCTGCAGTAGTCATTGTCATTTCCAGGAAATGGATGTTCGTTGTGTTGCTATAATGGTAATGCTCGACTGGAGATATTTTAGTGTAACGGTGTTCCCGTTTAATGATAGATGAATTTTGTAATTCCACAACATGCCTATAATAAGGGTGAGTAAGAAGTGAAACACTGCTGGTAACTTTCTTATTTCTAATTTTATGAAGAACTGTGTTCAAAAGTCATACACAGCATCAATTTGTACTTTGAAGTGAAAGTTTGAAGCAAAAATAAATAAATAAATGAATAAATAAATAAATAAATAAATAAATAAATAAATAAATAAATAAATAAATAAATAAATAAATAAATAAATAAATAAATAAATAGGTAGGAAGGTAGGTAGATAGACAGACAGACAGACAGACAGACAGACAGACAGGTAGGTAGGTAGGTAGGTAGGTAGGTAGGTAGGTAGATAGATAGATAGATAGATAGATAGATAGATAGATAGATAGATAGATAGATAGATAGATAGATAGATAGATAGATAGATAGATAGATAGATAGATAGATAGATAGATAGATAGATAGATAGATAGATAGATAGATAGATAGATAGATAGATAGATAGATAGATAGATAGATAGATAGATAGATAGATAGATAGATAGATAGATAGATAGATAGATAGATAGATAGATAGATAGATAGATAGATAGATAGATAGATAGATAGATAGATAGATAGATAGATAGATAGATAGATAGATAGATAGATAGATAGATAGATAGATAGATAGATAGATAGATAGATAGATAGATAGATAGATAGATAGATAGATAGATAGATAGATAGATAGATAGATAGATAGATAGATAGATAGATAGATAGATAGATAGATAGATAGATAGATAGATAGATAGATAGATAGATAGATAGATAGATAGATAGATAGATAGATAGATAGATAGATAGATAGATAGATAGATAGATAGATAGATAGATAGATAGATAGATAGATAGATAGATAGATAGATAGATAGATAGATAGATAGATAGATAGATAGATAGATAGATAGATAGATAGATAGATAGATAGATAGATAGATAGATAGATAGATAGATAGATAGATAGATAGATAGATAGATAGATAGATAGATAGATAGATAGATAGATAGATAGATAGATAGATAGATAGATAGATAGATAGATAGATAGATAGATAGATAGATAGATAGATAGATAGATAGATAGATAGATAGATAGATAGATAGATAGATAGATAGATAGATAGATAGATAGATAGATAGATAGATAGATAGATAGATAGATAGATAGATAGATAGATAGATAGATAGATAGATAGATAGATAGATAGATAGATAGATAGATAGATAGATAGATAGATAGATAGATAGATAGATAGATAGATAGATAGATAGATAGATAGATAGATAGATAGATAGATAGATAGATAGATAGATAGATAGATAGATAGATAGATAGATAGATAGATAGATAGATAGATAGATAGATAGATAGATAGATAGATAGATAGATAGATAGATAGATAGATAGATAGATAGATAGATAGATAGATAGATAGATAGATAGATAGATAGATAGATAGATAGATAGATAGATAGATAGATAGATAGATAGATAGATAGATAGATAGATAGATAGATAGATAGATAGATAGATAGATAGATAGATAGATAGATAGATAGATAGATAGATAGATAGATAGATAGATAGATAGATAGATAGATAGATGTAGGTAGACAGATAAGTAAATAAGTGAATAAGTAAGTAAATAAGTAAGTAAATAAATAAAACAAGTAAATGAATGAATGAATGAGTGAGTGAGTGAGTGAGTGAATGAGTGAATGAATGAATGAATGAATGAATGAATGAATGAATGAATGAATGAATGAATGAATGAATGAATGAATGAATACGCTACGAAAGTTGTAAGATATCAAAGAAGGAATATTTTGAACATATTTTCAAATACTATGCTTTTCATTTATAAAGAGTGTGCCAAGAGTCTGTTTTTTTAAATGGTACCAAGTACTTATTTCCCCATTTTTGTATTCTTCAGATCTCAGTACGTACAAAATCATATTTTCTTTGCCATTTTTAAACTATTGTGTTTTAGAAATTACCTCTTTTGATGACAATGTGCATGTACTGAGAAAAGGAAAATTTTAATACTTCGGTAGACCAATTTGAGGAGGCTTTGAATTAAAGAATTGCAGACAAGAGCTAATAACAAAAGTGAATAAGCCTAATAAAACTATTGAATAACAATGTTAATATTATTTAAATTTATAAATTAAAAAATACACATTTTAGTATATGCATAATTGAGATTTAAGTGCAATGGTAATTAAATACGTGGATGTTAAAGCAAGAAAACCCATTAAAACCCAATTAGCATTGTTGTGTTGTATCATATGTTGATTTCAGTTTACAAAAGATGCTCAAAATGGCCCCCATTTACTACCAAACAATGCATAAATCTGTCTTTGAAATTGATTAACGTTTAACCATTGTTATTCAATTGTTTTTTATTAGCTTTATTCACTTGCATCTATTAGCTTTTGTCTGCAATTATTTAATTCAAAGCCTCCTCAAATTGGTGTTCTAAAGCATTAAAATTTCCCTTTATTCAGTATATATACATTGTCATCAAAAGAGGATATTTTTACAAAACAATAGTTTATAAATAGCAAAAAAAAAAAAAATGATTTTATGCGTACTGAGACCTGAAGAACCCAAAAATGGGTAAAAAGTACACGGTTCCATTTGAAAAAAAAAAGACTCATTGGCACACCCTTAGTATAGTAGGGTAGACCAGGGTAATTGTAAACAAATGCTGTGAGAAAACAAAGCTGCCAATATAAAAATTTTAATTCGGCGAATATTTAAATTAACATATTCGCTAACCTACAAAGCAGTTTGGTGCCAAGTAGGAGTAACTGCTTAGTTGTGAACGAATGTTTTGTAAGAGTCAACAAAAAAAATTGAGAAAGAATTTTGCTTCACCTTTATTTTTGGCATTGTAAGTAAACGTACAGTGCTACTTTTTTTTAAATATGTTGTTTTTATGAGTAATGTATAGTAGTTAACATTTATTACAATGGTTTTTGAAATCTTCCATAACCTCAGTTCATTAAATTATGACGTGTTTACATTTGCCCTATAGTTTTAATTGGTTGGATATAATTGTCAACATGTTTTATTATGGTTACATTTTGTACTTTTCAGTAATCAAAGAGACCCCCACCCAACTACACTGTGGAAGATTTAGAGAGGGTTGTTACAGATGTTAAAAATGGTAACTACAGTTATCGTGAAGCTCAGGAGAGGTACTGAGTTCCTATATCGTCATATATCATAGATTAAAGGGACGAAACGTACCAGTGATCGAAATTGGAGTTGGAAGGAGTACAGCTCTTTCTTCTGAAACAGAACAAAAAATGTTCAGTTTCTGATAGCCCATGCGAAAATTGGTGTTTACAATTACCTCTCTCTCAAAGGGGTAAATGTAAACAGGTGAGGTAAATGTAAACTAGCAAATAAAAGATGAAAAAAGTTAACCTTATTATTTTAAACTCATTTTCAGGGAAAAGAAAGATCTAAAAATAACACAATGTTTCTTTGTCATGCTTACCGTTACTGAGGGTTGTGTAATGTTGAAACACATTTGAAATCCGTGAAAAGTGTTTACAATTATCCTGGTCTACCCTACTTGAAAACATATTCAAAATATTCCTTCTTTGATACCCTACATCTTTTGTATAAAAATAGCTTCTTCATAAAATTAGAAAAAAGAAAGTTACAAGCATTGTTCCATACTTTTTACATACCCCGTATAAATATATGATAATTTTTTTTCTATTGGAGTTTAATTAGCGTAATGCAATGTAGCAATATAGTTTAATCCGATTGAATGCAACGTAATCTGATTGAACAGAATTTAGTCCTATTGAATACAGTGTGGTCTGCCTTGGCTATGCTATCCGAAGGCTGGCCCGCAACGGGTCTTTGCTTCGGCCCTTTGTGCGTCCTATAAGAGTGGAAGTGAAGTAGCCTTGCAGATTGAAAGTGACGATAGGTTACACTTAAATGAACAGAAAACGTATATTACGTTTTGTGATTAAATGTACGGTTAATTAAAAAATTAAGTTTGAAGTTTCAGCTGTCCTGCAACATCCCCGCTAACACAATCTTCTCGTGATACAGATGTAAGAGGTCAACGAACTCGGTGTGTTTCGGTAAGTGAGCTGGTCTCTTCCTCGACGTTGCCACTTGCTCGCATCGTGCAGTGGCTTGAAATTAGATTTTTGAAATTAAATTTACACGAAAACTGTCCACGCTATTGAAGTACAACAGAGGGATAAATTATTCTTTATTAGATTTCCTATGGACAAAAATCACGATCCTACTCGCAATAGCTCTCGAATAAAAGGTTGTTAAACATTTGAAGAAAAAAAACGTGTTTTTCTGAAAAACTACTAACTTTCCACCAATATGATATTATAGTTTTTTGTTAGATAAAACATGAGCTATCCACTCTGAAAATCTAAAAGGCTATTTCATTTCCACCCTGTATATGCAATGCTTGCTCAAGTTTGATAGGTGACCCGGATTGCATTCGTGAATCCGATGCTGACAAGTGAGCCATTCTGCCTCATCCCTGATAGATTTAGGTCCTATCCTGATAAGCCTTAGGAAACATAACGTAGTCAAATTAACGAATTTCATTCGATATAACAAAATGCCTTTTTTTTAAAACAATTAAAAACGGTTTAATTCAATTGAAGTTAACGTTTATAATTGAATGTAATAACTATAGAGGGGCACAATATGAAGAAAATTTGACAAAATATGACATTTATTTTGGAAAAATGAGAAAGTATGAAATTAAATATAATTAAAATATCTTCGTTCCTATACTATTTGGAATATGTTTATATCATTATTTACAAAAAAAAAAGCCTTTTGTTATTAGCACTTTTGTCTGTATTTAATATACTGTCTAGCTTGGCTGACCGTGAAACGAGCGGTCCCGGATTCAAATCCTGATTGCGACAAGTTACTTGGTTGTTTTTCCGGAGTTTTTCCTCAACCCAATAAGATCAAATACTGGGTAACTTTCAGCGTTTGACCCTGGACTCATTTCGCTGACATTATCACCTTGATCTCATTCAGATGCTATATAACCATAACAGTTGAAAAATCGTCGTAAAATAACCAATAAAAATGGTATCAAATACGATGCAATAAATCTGCATAATTAAATAGGTTTTGAGCATCATTAAATCCTTATCTGAATGCACGGCCGCGTTCTTTTACAAGTACAGCACGGCGAACCTTGAACTTAACTCAGGTTTTGGTATTGTTGATGATGATAATGATGATGATGATATATTAATTGTCCACACCTGTGGAGTAACGGTCAGCGCGTCTGGCCGCGAAACCAGGTGGCCCGGGTTCGAATCCCGGTCGGGGCAAGTTACCTGGTTGAGGTTTTTTCCGGGGTTTTCCCTCAACCCAATAAGACCAAATGCTGGGTAACTTTCAACGTTTGACCCTGGACTCATTTCGCAGACATTATCACCTTCATATCATTCAGACGCTAAATAACCTAATGTTGGTACAGCGTCGTAAAATAACCCAATAAATAAATAAAAATATGTTAATTAATGATGACAAAGTGGGTCCGAGGTCCAACGCCGAAAGTGATCCAGCAATTCTACTTCGATTGATTGAGGAAAAGCCCCGGAAAACCTAAACTCGGTAACGTGTCCCAACCAGGATTTTGTCCACACCTGTGGAGTAACGGTCAGCTCGTCTGGCCGCGAAACCAGGTGGCCCGGGTTCGATTCCCGGTCGGGGCAAGTTACCTGGTTCAGGTTTTTTCCAGGGTTTTCCCTCAACCCAAGATGAGCAAATGCTGGGTAACTTTCGGTGCTGGACCCCGGACTCATTTCACCGGCATTATCACCTTCATCTCATTCAGACGCTAAAGAGCCTAAGCTGTTGATAAAGCGTCGTAAAATAACCTACTAAAATAAAAAAAAAAATAAAAACCAGAATTTGAACCCGCTGTTAACCGTTACTCCACAGCGGTGTACTGTTGTATCTCTCAGTCTCATATCGTGTTAATCTCTAATAAAATAATCCCGGTCCTCTACATTCTGTTGCATTACTGTATAGTAATTAAGGCATGGAATTCACTATAATAATAATAATTTTATTATCTGTGCTTCTTAGCAGAGTTGTTTCTCAAAATTGTTCACTTCATCGTCTTTTGTGGCGTGAAAAAGTGTTTTGCAAGCCATTGATATTTTTCGGTCGTCTTGTTCATCCCATTGTTATTAAGACCTCTTAGGCACCTAAATTACATATCTCTTTAAAGCCAAAAAAAAAGTTTTATGTTATTGTGAGAAAATGCGTGGTACTTACTGAACAACTACTTAAGTCTCATTTGCAATGAACTTGATTGTGTGTCTCGCAATGTTGAATGAGAACAGTATATCATATAAAATAAATACAACTTCTTGGAATTTTTTGTTTTTGCTCTTTAAAATGAAAGCATAAATCTTCGTAAACGCGTCCCACGCCATGTCTCTGAATTCTTGGAAGTAATCACTTCAGAGTTCAGTCTGCGTTATCTGCAGGCACAGGAAGGTAATTACCGGCTCAAGCTTCCAATTTCTGAACGAAGAGTGGTCCATCGAGATGCTTCCTATCTGACCACCAGGGACAGGGGGCAAGGATTAGGATTCCCCGATTCCCAGAAGATAGAGCATTCGTCAATTTATCCTCATTTGTAATGCCACCTACATAGATAGGCTTTCACCACTTCTTGCTCCCCCAGGCCTCTCAGAATAACATTTTTCGAGGAATTAGTTTTTATAGCTACGGTCACATAGAATGAAAGTTTCAGTAATTGCAAATCGTCAATAACAATTTAACAACAACATAATTAGATTTTCGTATACTGTATGGAAGGCGATCATTGGTTGGTAGGCTGCATGGATAGTTTGATATTATGGATTGGTTGGATGGCTAGATAGATTGATTGGTTGTTTGAAAATTGATCGCTTGACTGATTGGTGTGTTTGTTGAATAAGTGATTAGTTTGGTTGGTTTGTTGAATGGGTGGTTGGTAGTTTCTTGAATGGATGGCTTGTTGGTTGGCTGGTTTGTTGAGTGAGTGATTGGTTCAGTGGTTTGTTGATTGGGTATTTTGTAACTGGTTGGCTGGTTTGTTGAGTGGGTAGTTGTTTGGCTGGTTTGTTGAGTGGGTGGTTGGTTGGCTGGTTTGTTGATTTGTTGAGGGTGGTTCCTTTGTTTGCCGGTTTGTTGAGTTGTTAGTTGGTCACATAACTAGTTGTTGGTGGCTGGCTGGTTGGTGGTAGCTTTGGTAGGTAGCTGTTTAATTGGTTAATGAGAGGGTTGATTGGTTGATTGCTAACATAACGTGAATGCAAGAACTAGGTAACTCGAAATTTGCGTTACTTAGTTACCTCTTTTATAGCACAGCAAAATCGCACAAAATGTAATGCAAGATCTAGGTAACTGATCGAACGGTAACAGCGATATCTATTTTCCAATATAACAAATAGGTAAAAGAAAACGAGACATATTCCTTAGTGCAATAAATAAGTAAATAGGCAATGCCACAAAATATGAAAAATCAAGGTACCTAGTTCTTGCATTCAGGCGACGATATATGATCATTCATAACTTTTGTTCAATCCGCTTGTTTTTCATTATGAAAAATTTTATTTCCGAAGTGCAGACATTAGTAAAGCGGAACTAAAATCCCTGAATTGTCACACGCTAAACTGAATGTACCTACTTACTTACTTACTTACTTACTTACTTACTTACTTACAAATGGCTTTTAAGGAACCCGAAGGTTCATTGCCGCCCTCACATAAGCCCGCCAGCGGTCCCTATCCTGAGCAAGATTAATCCAGTCTCTATCATCATACCCCACCTCCCTCAAATCCATTTTAATATTATCCTCCCATCTACGTCTCGGCCTCCCTAAAGGTCTTTTTCCCTCCGGTCTCCCAACTAACACTCTATATGCATTTCTGGATTCGCCCATACGTGCTACATGCCCTGCCCATCTCAAACGTCTGGATTTAATGTTCCTAATTATGTCAGGTGAAGAATACAATGCGTGCAGTTCTGTGTTGTGTAACTTTCTCCATTCTCCTGTAACTTCATCCCGCTTAGCCCCAAATATTTTCCTAAGCACCTTATTCTCAAACACCCTGAACCTATGTTCCTCTCTCAGAGTGAGAGTCCAAGTTTCACAACCATACAGAAGAACCGGTAATACAACTGTTTTATAAATTCTAACTTTCAGATTTTTGGACAGCAGACTGGATGATAAGAGCTTCTCAACCGAATAATAACACGCATTTCCCATATTTATTCTGCGTTTAATTTCCTCCCGAGTGTCATTTATATTTGTTACTGTTGCTCCAAGATATTTGAATTTTTCCACCTCTTCGAAGGATAAATCTCCAATTTTTATATTTCCATTTCGTACAATATTCTGGTCACGAGACATAATCATATACTTTGTCTTTTCGGGATTTACTTCCAAACCGATCGCTCTACTTGCTTCAAATAAAATTTCCGTGTTTTCCCTAATCGTTTGTGGAGTTTCTCCTAATATATTCACGTCATCCGCATAGACAAGAAGCTGATGTAACCCGTTCAATTCCAAACCCTGCCTGTTATCCTGAACTTTCCTAATGGCATATTCTAGGAATGTACCTACTACAAGTGAATATCGATTTGAATGGAATATGTCTGGTACATTTTGTAAATTCAATACAGTTCGGAATTCAAAAAATAAGTGTGATATTAAAATTAACTACGCGACATAATTTCCTCTGAAAATCATAAACCACATGCTAAATAACCTAGAACTTTGTCCTCGCAATAGGTGACTAGAACTAGTTGATCTGTGAATGTGTAGTAAAAATTAAAACTTGGAGTCCAGCGATACAACGAAGCGGGGAAATTACGAACCATACACCACATTAATTATTTTCTTAGCCAATAATAACTTATAATTTTAAAATGATAAATATATAGACTATCAGCTCCAAGTGGCTCAAATAGTCTTGTGACAGTTTAGAGTAGGCGAGTAAACTTTTCAGAAAAATGCCATAAATCAGCAAATGATTCTTAATCAGTGTCAATGTTATGGTAAAGCAAATGTGACAGTGGCATTTTTTAAGTCAGTACTGACATAGCCATGAAAGATTAGAAACTTAAGGCTTACTTTTGATAAACTGAGAGTAAAAAATCATGCTTGTACTTCTTAAAGTTGTAAGCAAGATAGTGAAGAAAGAAATCATTTGTTAATGAGGAAAAAAAAAAAATATCGAAAATTTTCGATTTGACATCACTATAATGAATACATTTTGCAAGACTTATTCTTCTTATGGCTGATTCGAAATTTAAACACTAGATGGCAGATATACATGAGGATATTGACGTTGAAAAGCGAAGCTATTTCTGGCCAATTACAAGACACAATGTTTTTCATCATCATAAGATTACTATTTACATGAACACAACATTGCAAGGTATTGATAATGGTATTCGATCTCCTTAATGCACCACGGCGAAAGCTGTAGTAGCAAAGATGTTTACATTTCAGCGTCTTTCACCAAAGTGGTGCGCTTGAGTGAATGATGAGCAAGCCATAGAATTAGTTTTGTTTAGCTTCATTTGAAACTACAACGCCTACATTGGGATGATGGAGTAATAGTGGAGCATTGACAGAATGAAAATGTAATGGAAATATAAAGAAAAATAGAAAAGAAACCCACTTCTGTGGTTGAAAAAGAATTCCTTTGTAACGGATTACAATTACAATTCTTTTATATTCACATCATCTATCGATATCTTAAGTGTCCAAATTTTCACAGCCTCTAAGTTATATAATGATATTACTGTACCTAAACATGCACATTCCTACTACATGAATTCTGCCTCTAGAAGTACAGCAAGGATGCCATAAAGAGGTGCACTGGTGCAAGATGAACAGCTGGCCAGGCCGAACATAAAAGTCATATCCTAACGTAACTTCTCTAAGTTATAACCTTCTCTTGGATGCATCCTTGCATCTTGTAAAAATTTTGGAGCACTATAGCCAAGTTCTTGTCTCATGACTTTGGAAATTTCAACATGAGTATTATATTTTTAGTCATGCAAGGTGTGAGGGTTGTCCAAGTACAATATATGTTTCAAAATTTTACTTGTAAATTCAAATCGGAATAAGTTAAATCTGGGGATCGCGACGGCCACAATCCTTGCCCAGAAACACAATCATGGATAATTTTCCCAGTTTCGTTCGTAGGGAAATTTTAAGAATACTTTGTTGCTTTGTAATATAGTTTTGTGTTGAACTCGCTGAACTTGTTGAAACCGCCTCCCGTCGCAGAGTTAAACAGCGCAATGTTTTCGAGAAAAGGTCTCTAAAATTGTTAAAACCTTTCATTAAAATGGCCCGTAGTTAAGACAGGCCATTCTCTTTTCGGATTTTAATCTAACATAGTTATTTGAAAACAAAATTTCTCCATTAATCTATATATATATATATATATATATATATATATATATTGTAACTCGTCTGTAACGAAATGGTGAATTCAGGAACTTACTGTGGAGTTTCTTATTGCATTCTTTTTTTGCGAATAAAGTACACGTACTAAATAACGCCACCTTAACACTTAAGTCACTGTTGCTCTGAAAATAAGTTATGTACAAACACGAAAATTATGACAAAGAAACTTTAATCTTATCTTTAGAAAATAGCACAATGAAAATGGTGATATTATATACTGGAGAAGAATTACAACTCAAATAGGAAAACTTTGTATACTGGCGTTATTAGGAACAATTTATCCAATTAACGCCACCTATTTTCTAGTAACCTATACACTCATAATTATTATTAATGAATTATTTTTCCAAACAACTTGAACTAAGCAACTACATTTAAGTTTCTGTTAATAAAAGATACAAAATCACTAATGAAATACGAGTATTCTTGATCTGAAGCTGAAACACTAGATGGATTAGGAAAATATGTTTTTCGGTAACTCCGTACTTAAAAAAAGAGACAACGAGACACAGTAGAAAGTTATAAACACAAAAGAATTAACCTTAGTTAAATATGAATGTTCTCAAAAAAAAAAAAAAGCCACATGGCGTTAAAGCGCTACTGAGTACTTGAAAACATAACATTTTCAAATTTTATAGATAGCAAATACTTTCTCTGGATAGAAGAACGTTTAAGGATCACGAAAATATATAGTTTAGCATAGTTGTTATTTGCTCAACGCACAAAAGCAAAATGGTGGAATATCATGCCACTGGTAAATGTCAGCAGACAGCAAGTAATTCATTTCATCACTAAATTGCAAGCGAATGTAGGCTACAGTAGTGCACTACCAAAATCTGGTGTCGTTAAGAAGAATTAATACGGTGGCGTTAAAGATATACATGGCGTTATTTGTCTCAGGGACATTATTTTGTTATGAATATCTAACAAGTGAAAATTAGCTATTAAACTTGGTACACAATCAGACCGCTATTTAATAAAACATAGTCTCTAATAAATTCTAAAAGACATATTAATTCCGTTTATCAGTAAGTTAAGGGAACACTCCACTAAAAATGACAATCAGGCCGCTATTTAATAAAATATAGTCTCTAATAAATTCTAAAAGACATATTAATTCCGTTTATCTGTACGTTAAGGGAACACTCCACTAAAAATGACAATCAGGCCGCTATTTAATAAAACATAGTCTCTAATAAATTCTAAAAGACATATTAATTCCGTTTATCAGTAAGTTAAGGGAACACTCCACTAAAAATGACAATCAGGCCGCTATTTAATAAAACATAGTCTCTAATAAATTCTAAAAGACATATTAATTCCGTTTATCAGTAAGTTAAGGGAACACTCCACTAAAAATGACAATCAGGCAGCTATTTAATAAAATATAGTCTCTAATAAATTCTAAAAGACATATTAATTCCGTTTATCTGTAAGTTAAGGGAACACTCCACTAAAAATGACAATCAGGCCGCTATTTAATAAAACATAGTCTCTAATAAATTCTAAAAGACATATTAATTCCGTTTATCAGTAAGTTAAGGGAACACTCCACTAAAAATGACAATCAGGCCGCTATTTAATAAAATATAGTCTCTAATAAATTCTAAAAGACATATTAATTCCGTTTATCAGTAAGTTAAGGGAACACTCCACTAAAAATGACAATCAGGCCGCTATTTAATAAAATATAGTCTCTAATAAATTCTAAAAGACATATTAATTCCGTTTATCAGTAAGATAAGGGAACACTCCACTAAAAATGACAATCAGGCCGCTATTTAATAAAATATAGTCTCTAATAAATTCTAAAAGACATATTAATTCCGTCTATCAGTACGTTAAGGGAACACTCCACTAAAAATGACAATCAGGCCGCTATTTAATAAAATATAGTCTCTAATAAATTCTAAAAGACATATTAATTCCGTTTATCAGTAAGATAAGGGAACACTCCACTAAAAATGACAATCAGGCCGCTATTTAATAAAATATAGTCTCTAATAAATTCTAAAAGACATATTAATTCCGTTTATCAGTACGTTAAGGGAACACTCCACTAAAAATGACAATCAGGCCGCTATTTAATAAAATATAGTCTCTAATAAATTCTAAAAGACATATTAATTCCGTTTATCAGTACGTTAAGGGAACACTCCACTAAAAATGACAATCAGGCCGCTATTTAATAAAATATAGTCTCTAATAAATTCTAAAAGACATATTAATTCCGTTTATCAGTACGTTAAGGGAACACTCCACTAAAAATGACAATCAGGCCGCTATTTAATAAAATATAGTCTCTAATAAATTCTAAAAGACATATTAATTCCGTTTATCAGTACGTTAAGGGAACACTCCACTAAAAATGACAATCAGGCCGCTATTTAATAAAACATAGTCTCTAATAAATTCTAAAAGACATATTAATTCCGTTTATCAGTACGTTAAGGGAACACTCCACTAAAAATGACAATCAGGCCGCTATTTAATTTAACATAGTCTCTAATAAATTCTAAAAGACATATTAATTCCGTTTATCAGTAAGTTAAGGGAACACTCCACTAAAAATGACAATCAGGCCGCTATTTAATAAAATATAGTCTCTAATAAATTCTAAAAGACATATTAATTCCGTTTATCAGTAAGTTAAGGGAACACTCCACTAAAAATGACAATCAGGCCGCTATTTAATAAAATATAGTCTCTAATAAATTCTAAAAGACATATTAATTCCGTTTATCAGTAAGATAAGGGAACACTCCACTAAAAATGACAATCAGGCCGCTATTTAATAAAACATAGTCTCTAATAAATTCTAAAAGACATATTAATTCCGTTTATCAGTACGTTAAGGGAACACTCCACTAAAAATGACAATCAGGCCGCTATTTAATAAAATATAGTCTCTAATAAATTCTAAAAGACATATTAATTCCGTTTATCAGTACGTTAAGGGAACACTCCACTAAAAATGACAATCAGGCCGCTATTTAATAAAACATAGTCTCTAATAAATTCTAAAAGACATATTAATTCCGTTTATCAGTAAGTTAAGGGAACACTCCACTAAAAATGACAATCAGGCCGCTATTTAATAAAACATAGTCTCTAATAAATTCTAAAAGACATATTAATTCCGTTTATCAGTACGTTAAGGGAACACTCCACTAAAAATGACAATCAGGCCGCTATTTAATAAAACATAGTCTCTAATAAATTCTAAAAGACATATTAATTCCGTTTATCAGTAAGTTAAGGGAACACTCCACTAAAAATGACAATCAGGCCGCTATTTAATAAAATATAGTCTCTAATAAATTCTAAAAGACATATTAATTCCGTTTATCAGTAAGTTAAGGGAACACTCCACTAAAAATGACAATCAGGCCGCTATTTAATAAAACATAGTCTCTAATAAATTCTAAAAGACATATTAATTCCGTTTATCAGTACGTTAAGGGAACACTCCACTAAAAATGACAATCAGGCCGCTATTTAATAAAACATAGTCTCTAATAAATTCTAAAAGACATATTAATTCCGTTTATCAGTAAGTTAAGGGAAC
The DNA here is from genome assembly GCF_040183065.1 of Periplaneta americana. Lineage (NCBI taxonomy): Eukaryota > Metazoa > Arthropoda > Insecta > Blattodea > Blattidae > Periplaneta > Periplaneta americana. The sequence goes on from NC_091120.1 coordinate 45,930,388, forward strand.
ACTCCACTAAAAATGACAATCAGGCAGCTATTTAATAAAATATAGTCTCTAATAAATTCTAAAAGACATATTAATTCCGTTTATCTGTAAGTTAAGGGAACACTCCACTAAAAATGACAATCAGGCCGCTATTTAATAAAACATAGTCTCTAATAAATTCTAAAAGACATATTAATTCCGTTTATCAGTAAGTTAAGGGAACACTCCACTAAAAATGACAATCAGGCCGCTATTTAATAAAATATAGTCTCTAATAAATTCTAAAAGACATATTAATTCCGTTTATCAGTAAGTTAAGGGAACACTCCACTAAAAATGACAATCAGGCCGCTATTTAATAAAATATAGTCTCTAATAAATTCTAAAAGACATATTAATTCCGTTTATCAGTAAGATAAGGGAACACTCCACTAAAAATGACAATCAGGCCGCTATTTAATAAAATATAGTCTCTAATAAATTCTAAAAGACATATTAATTCCGTCTATCAGTACGTTAAGGGAACACTCCACTAAAAATGACAATCAGGCCGCTATTTAATAAAATATAGTCTCTAATAAATTCTAAAAGACATATTAATTCCGTTTATCAGTAAGATAAGGGAACACTCCACTAAAAATGACAATCAGGCCGCTATTTAATAAAATATAGTCTCTAATAAATTCTAAAAGACATATTAATTCCGTTTATCAGTACGTTAAGGGAACACTCCACTAAAAATGACAATCAGGCCGCTATTTAATAAAATATAGTCTCTAATAAATTCTAAAAGACATATTAATTCCGTTTATCAGTACGTTAAGGGAACACTCCACTAAAAATGACAATCAGGCCGCTATTTAATAAAATATAGTCTCTAATAAATTCTAAAAGACATATTAATTCCGTTTATCAGTACGTTAAGGGAACACTCCACTAAAAATGACAATCAGGCCGCTATTTAATAAAATATAGTCTCTAATAAATTCTAAAAGACATATTAATTCCGTTTATCAGTACGTTAAGGGAACACTCCACTAAAAATGACAATCAGGCCGCTATTTAATAAAATATAGTCTCTAATAAATTCTAAAAGACATATTAATTCCGTTTATCAGTACGTTAAGGGAACACTCCACTAAAAATGACAATCAGGCCGCTATTTAATAAAATATAGTCTCTAATAAATTCTAAAAGACATATTAATTCCGTTTATCAGTACGTTAAGGGAACACTCCACTAAAAATGACAATCAGGCCGCTATTTAATAAAATATAGTCTCTAATAAATTCTAAAAGACATATTAATTCCGTTTATCAGTACGTTAAGGGAACACTCCACTAAAAATGACAATCAGGCCGCTATTTAATAAAATATAGTCTCTAATAAATTCTAAAAGACATATTAATTCCGTTTATCAGTAAGTTAAGGGAACACTCCACTAAAAATGACAATCAGGCCGCTATTTAATAAAATATAGTCTCTAATAAATTCTAAAAGACATATTAATTCCGTTTATCAGTAAGTTAAGGGAACACTCCACTAAAAATGACAATCAGGCCGCTATTTAATAAAATATAGTCTCTAATAAATTCTAAAAGACATATTAATTCCGTTTATCAGTACGTTAAGGGAACACTCCACTAAAAATGACAATCAGGCCGCTATTTAATAAAATATAGTCTCTAATAAATTCTAAAAGACATATTAATTCCGTTTATCAGTAAGTTAAGGGAACACTCCACTAAAAATGACAACTTTTTTCCTAACTTTTCAAGCGATTGGCCCGGTAAAATATTCTATTGATTTATTAATCTTTCTCCGAAGATTTTTTAAAATGTACTTCAAGTTTAATATCATCGATTTCTGTTCATGGATTCAACTACAGTGCTTGAAATTGTTAAAAAGTGAATGAATAGTAGTATAGCAAGAACAGTTAAAAGTCAGCACATAAGTTACGAAAGCGGCTGTTAACTTTTAAACACGGAAGATTGAAACGCGAAAGAACAGCGCTCTGTAAATGGCTCGCTATGAAAGCAGTGTTGGTCGTTTCACGCAACAGCTCCCTATCCAGCCATGAATCACTTCCATTTTAAAGTGAGACAGCGAGAAAACTTCAGAGCTCGAGTTGAGAGCTCTATTATTACGAGTTAACTCTCTAAGTGACAGTAGTTATCACAATGAAATCGTTAGCTGCGATGACAGAATATACTCGTAAGATCTGGAAGGCGACCCTTTATCGATCAATTAATAACGAGCATCATAATCATAAACTAGCTTTAGTAACTATCTAAACCCAGTCCGTACAGGATTATGTACCATTATTGAACATACACAAGTGGCGGGGTACACAAACACTAGATAAATAGCGCTATCTAAACACAACCCAGTTTGTTGTCACGGGGAGATAACTCTCCTATTCCTAACCGGGAGTCGAACTAAAATCCATGCAACCGCTTGAGTCACACAGACAAAAGTAGGCTTCACACATAATTAATGGTTCTTTGTGTAGACATTTATTAAAGATCTGACGTTACAACTTTAAAGGTGGGTGTAGACTTGAGCATACATGCGGCTAGAAAATAAATATTGTGAGCACACTCACTTCATGCACGGTCAAAGCTTCCATACGTTCCTTCTCACTACGCTCCGATCATTTGTTGTAAGGATATTTGAGGAACTAATCATAGCGTATCATATAGTTTTATGTGATTTATAGACCTCGATTTTTAGGCTCTAATAGGATATATATTATTTTAATACACCGAAGTACATATGATATTTCCATGCAGATATTCTGCGTCATCACACGATGAAAGAGTAATGGAACGGAGAAAAATTGTCTCCGGCGCCGGGATTTGAACCCGGGTTTTCAGCTCTACGTGCTGATGCTTTATCCACTAAGCCACACCGGATACCCACCCCGGCGCCGGACAGAATCGTCTCAGATTAAGCTCCAACTCTTGGTTCCCTATAGTGGCCGCCCTCTGCACTACGTCATAGATGTCTATGAACGTAGGACTGAAGTCCACACATGTGCTGAGGTGCACTCGTTATGAGTGACTAGTTGGCCGGGATCCGACGGAATAAGCGCCGTCTTAAATCACGAAGTGATTTACGCATATCATATATATTATTTTAATGTACCGAAGTACATATGATATTTCCATGCAGATATTCTGCGTCATCATACGATGAAAGAGTAATGGAACGGAGAAGAATTCTCTCTCTATGACGTAGTGCAGAGGGCGGCCACTAGAGGGAACCCAAGAGTTGGAACTTAATCTGAGACGATTCTGTCCGGCGCCGGGGTGGGCATCCAGTGTGGGTTAGTGGATAAAGTATCAGCACGTAGAGCTGAAAACCCGGGTTCAAATCCCGGAGAATTTTTCTCCGTTCCATTACTCTTTCATCTAATAGGATAGTTTACAACAATTTTATGTAAAAGTCCCTAAATCTATGCAACACGAGAAACGCGAGCGATATGATGAAGAATGGATAGGTGGAGCGGAGAAAAATTCTCTCCTGCACCGAGACTCGAAACCGAGATTTCAGCTCTACGTGCAGACGCTTTATTCACTAAGCCACACCGGATTCCAATTCCGATGCCGGATTGAATCCTCTCAGTTTAAGTTCCACCTCTTAGTTTTCCTTTATTGGCCAACCCTCATGCACTGTGTCACAGATGTGTGACAGTGGCACAATGTCCAACACACTATGTGAAGAGGTGCACTCATTACGAGTGACTAAGTGGCCGGGATCCGACGGAATGAGAGCTGTCTTAAATCACTAAGTGATTATTTATGTATGTCATATTATTGTGATGTACCGAAGTACGTATGATATTTTCGTGCAGGAAATCTGTTATGTTATTGCCTAAAACTAGGTGCATTAAAGAACGTATGTTTCAGCTAAACGAATCTAAAATTCCGAGGTCTAAACTGATTTATTAAAGCTTCACAAAACCCGGAAGCGCTATGATGACTGTGGTTGTTGGAAGATACAGAGCTTAAAGAGAGTTCAAGACATTTTCAGAGGCTTTGCATGTCGTCTCAGGATTTAGAGTTTCTTACTCAAGTCAATTGAATCTAAAATAATGAAGACACACTTTGGAGAGGCTATACCTATTTAAGTACTGTTGCTTTTCTGAGTTCGGGAGGATCTACAGTAAGATAAAGTGGTTGTTTTCTTTTGAACAATGGTCAAATTGAGGTTAAAATTTTCTGCTGTAAATTGGCAAGCTTTCGTCTACTTACTTTGTGAATAGTGATAATGGTCCTTTGAATCCCATATTTTTTACATATTAGTCGACGAGACAAACACATTTCACTTGACCATTTCAATGTTGAAAAAAAATACCGTCCAAACTGATGGCACACGCACATTACATTTCCTTTAGAGGTAACACAAAACCGTGACAGCTTTCGAATGAACGTCCACTTTGGCATACGTTTTTGAGATTATCGCATGTACGCTTTCAAGTCTGTACCCGCCTTAAGATAATACGCCTTCACCTATTATTATTATTATTATTATTATTATTATTATTATTATTATTATTATTATTATTGGTCATATGTTTGGAAGTATCCCGAAAAAACAAAGGACATGCTTATGTCTCACCACCAGGACATAGTACATGGAACTCGCTACCCAGTGATGTAAGGGGTTGTTGGACAATAACTTCATTTAGGTAAAAATTACATAAATTCTTACTTAACAAATTAATTGCTGATTAATATTTATTACATATAATGAAACTAACGTCTGTCCATTCTTAGTATTATCATTAATTTTTCTAAATAGATTTACAAAAACTCTAATGGCAATTACATTAATATTCTCATTATAGAAATATATTTTATATATTTTCTCCCTATTGCGTAGTTCAAGTAAGCTTATATTAAATTAATTTTCATCATTTTACTAGCTATCTCAAATCTCAAATTAATTATAATTGATTGAATTAAATTAGCTCATAAATTAAGTTACTACTTTATCTTATAGGTTTATCTAAATTTAAATAAATATGTAGTCTACTAGTCGTTAAAACTTAACTGAAGAATATTACTGGAGAACCTTTTAAGTGTAGTGTAAATATTCGTAATTTAAATATGTATTGTATTGATTAAGGCTGGTTGAGTGGAAGATAAAGCCTTATGGCCTTAACTCTGCCAGCGAAAATAAAACATTATTATTATTATTATTATTATTATTATTATTATTATTATTATTATTATTATTATTATTATTATTATACGAAATGGAAATATAAGCATTGAAAATTTATCCTTTGGAAAGGTGGAAAAATTGAAATACCTTGGAGCAACAGTAACAAATATAAATGACAATCGAGAGGAAATTAAACGAAGAATAAATATGGGAAATGCTTGATATTATTCATTTGAGAAGCTTTTGTCACCCAGTCTGCTTAAAAAAATTAAATCAGAATTTATTAAAACAGTATTGTCGGTTGTTCTATATGTTGTGAAAGTTGGACTCTCACTTTGATAGAGGAACAGAGGTTAAGGGTATTTGAGAGTAAAGTGCTTAGGAAAATATTTGGGGGCAAGACGGATGAAGTTACAGGAGAAAAGGGAAAGTTACGCAACCAGAATTGCACGCATTGTATTCTTCACTTAACATAATTATCAAGAACATTAAATCCAGACGTTTGAGATGAGCAGGAGATGTAGCACGTATAGGTAAATCCAGAAATCTTAAAGCTTATTTAGGGCGAAATTAAAGAAGTACCTAATTTCTTCCGTCTTCCATTCTGTAGGTGAATTTATGACATTCAACAACGCTGCATGAATATTTTCTGTCATGTATTAAGTATCGATCTAACCCCTTGTGTTGTACTAGTATTTTGTAAAACTTTTCTGTACTTTTTTCAACTAGACTCTTAACTATAATTAAGACTTTGTAGTACTATTAAGATTTTTTGATATGTTCCATATTCTAGTTGTGAAGCGATGTACGAATACCATGGAATGTAAATAAATACAATACAGTAATCATGTTTAAAACTATCTATGGAAGTCAGCCACTTGGCGTCAGATTTTATTATAAATTATTGTTTATTCTGAAGAAATAAAAGTAAAAGTGCAAGATTTTTAAATTTCTCGGAGATATTTTGCAGTTTGAACAAGTTAAATATTTTATTATCCCGTCGCTTTCTTTCCGTGAGAAGCACACAGCTTGTGAGGTCTGATCCAGCTTAATAGAGTGAAGTAGCTTTTAGTCTAATTGGTCGGGGAGAGAAATTAAAATGAGGGCTGTAGTTTCTTTTGTACGAGTATGGAAAAGCTTAGACTAAAAGCTTATTCGATACGAATTACACTTTTTATTCTCCTTCAGACGAAACACGTTGTGTCAGGTTGTAATTTGTAATTTGTTCGCCATGAAAGTGCACATTACTATTGACAAGGGCGAGCGTAACTGGTTGCAAATCCAACATAACCAGTAATCATTTCTTTGCATATTTATTTCTACAGTTTGTTGGTGTATGTACTGTTCATTACTTTATGTTTATCAGCATTGCGCCATGCAGACCATTTTTTTATTAATTTATTTAACAGCATGTCCCATTACATTTTGTTGTAATATTACATGCTTGAATCTTTCTTAAAAACAATATTATTTAGAATGAATATAATGTGTTATATTATATAATTTTTAAACACGAAGGCACGTAAATTCATTAATTATACTAAAACATTATTCCTTATGAATTATTAAAATTTATACTTTCATCAAAACAACATTACTTAAGATTAATTAAATATGTTACACAATCAAATTTGTAAAACACGAAGACACGTAAGTGCATTAATTATACTACGTCGAAAACATTATTCCTTATGGATTATCAAAATTTTCCTTATGGATTATCAAAATTTATCCTTTCATCAGAACAATATTACTTAAGATTAATTCAATATGTTACACAATAAAATCTGTAAAACACGAAGACACGTAAGTGCATTAATTATAATACGTCTAAAACATTATTCCTTATGGATTATCAAAATTTATCCTTTCATCAGAACAATATTACTTAAGATTAATTCAATATCTTACACAATAAAATCTGTAAAACACGAAGACAAGTAAGTGCATTAATTATACTACGTCTAAAACATTATTCCTTATGGATTATCAAAATTTATCCTATCATCAGAACAATATTAGTTAAGATTAATTCAATATGTTACACAATAAAATTTGTAAAACACGAAGACAAGTAAGTGCATTAATTATACTACGTCTAAAACATTATTCCTTATGGGTTATCAAAATTTATCCTTTCATCAGAACAATATTACTTAAGATTAATTCAATATGTTACACAATCAAAATTTTTAAAACACGAAGACACTAAGTGCATTAATTATGCTAGTCTAAAACATTATTCCTTATGTATTATCAAAATTTATCCTTTCATCAGAACAATATTACTGAAGATTAATACAATATGTTACACAATCAAATTTTTAAACACGAAGACACTTAAGTACAGTAATTATACTACGTCTAGAACATTATTCACTTTGGATTATCAAAATTTATCCTGTCATCAAAACAATATTGCTTAAGATTAATACAATGTGTTACATGATACAATTTTTATATATGGTGACAGGTAGGCCTAAGTGCATTAGTTATACTGTCTTTAAAACATTACTCCTTATTAATTATCAAAATTAATCCTATTAGCAAACAGTATTATTTACTATTAAAGCCACGTTTTTATAGAATACAATTTTTTAGTACGATTATAGGTAAGTTCGTTAATTGTACTGTCTAAAACATTATACTTTACAGCTTATTGAAATTTATCCTCTTATTAACACCATATTATTTGCAAAAGTACATGATTATGAATTACAATTTCTTAACACTATGGCAGGTCAGTGCGTTAATTATACCGTATCTAAAGAATTATTGCTTACTGAATATAAAAATGTATCATATTATCAAAACAATATTATTTGCAGAAAATAATAAATAAATAAATAAAAACATAAAATACAAATTACATTGTGTTACATAATGCACTTTTTAACTATATTATGTCAGGTAAATGCATTAATTTTACTGTGTCTTAAACACTGTACTCCATACATTATCGAAATTTATCCTATTAACGAAATTAATACATTTTTTATGGTTTTTCTATGACGAAGGAAACGTATTACGTCAGGCGTTGATTTATATTCTCATAAAGACAAGGGCGTAATGGCCCAAAGGTTCTAATCTTTGAAAGATGTTACACTACTAATGATGTTGCTGTTGAGTGAATCTCTATCTTGAAGAGTCAGTTTGATTTCAGACAAAATAAACTACCGTGGGACTTGCTGGAACGGACACCTCCACTTTTTCTGATGCGGTTTTAAATTCCCAAAAAGTATATAAATATTCTTTTTCTTCAGCAGTCACCTCCGACCATAATCGTGGCCAGACATCTTTGTAATTAAGGGAACCAGGTAGTGATTAGGGGTCAAAAATCCTATTTTTTATTTTGTGTTTAAAAAAGTACAATATACATATTATGGGGGGTATTTCTGCAGATAAGCCCTATAAATGGTGTCTTTAAATTTGGCGGTGCATGTAATTCATACATTCTTCTTTTTCCATAAGTTGATATTTTTCAAACTTAAGTGCATTTTTCTCTGAAACTGCTGAATCAATTTACATGAAATTTTTACAGTGTTTTCTGCAGCATTGAAAAAAAAAAAAAGCAAAAAATGTTAAACAAAGTTCATTATTTTTTGTGTTTCACTAGGAGTGAAATATTTAACTAAATTTTGCTTTATAGTGTTTAATGTACATTACTAGATAACTTAAAAAATACAAGGTAATGTGAGTGAAGACTGTAGCAAATAATGTGCACCTGAAGAATGAGGTACACTTGGCAAAATGGGAAAACAGGTTATCAGTTAGGACCTTTCTTTTACAGTTGGATAAGAAACTAGTTAGTTGTCTTTTATACCTCTGAATTCAGAATGATTGATTATAGAAGCACGGAAATTTTTATTTCATTCTGAGCACTAAAAGCCTAGAACTATTGAACTAAACTTTTGTATTGAAATTTTTTAATCGCACAGACATCACTACTCACTCCCCTTAATTTTCAGTCTTAATGACCTATCATAATAGTTCTGTCATACAAAATCAACGAACAACTATACAGGGTTTAAACGGTATCAACTGCCAAAAAATACTGGTAATAGAGCACAAAAAAGTACAATATTTTTCTGTCACTTTCATGGTTTTCATAGAAAAAAATGTTACCTGTGGGTCTAATGTTTTTGGAAATGATAATAGACCGTCATAATTTACTTCGGTCCGCCACGTACATTGCAACTGTGGTGATGTCCTTGTTTACAAATCAGGGTACTGTGCTCCAACCACGAGAAAGTCTTTGCGAAATGAAACGGAGAGGGGTAATGCTGTGAATGAATGTTGATGCCATAAGATGTCATAAGGTTACACACGTGGGTACTCGTATCTCTATTGGCTCGCTCTCACAGCACAAACAATAACATTGTTACACACATATTTATACTACCATAGCTACAAAATTAGATCACTGTTAATCTCCTGGTCTTTTAATCCCTCCATATAGGAAATAACATATGCAGGAGAGCGCATGGTTTTTAAACTGACATTATAACGATAATATTATCTATCTACTTCGCTCCAATAGATGACGCAACAGTAAGTACATTTCTTTCACGGTTTATCTCCTGGTTGAAGAACAGTACTCTGTTGTCACTCTATTGCGGTGGTGTCAGCGTGTGTTGGAAATAAAGGCATTGGCAATGACGCCTACTATCAATCCTAAAAATATGATATTTTAGGAATTAAAACAGAAATAGAAGAAAAACAAAAGTTTCACTACACATCATGTTTAGTAGACCGAGATGTACAGTCTGTATAATTTTGGCTATTTATAACGTTTACACCTTGTATAGTGACCACATTTTTAAGTAGGTTATTTTACGACGCTGTATCAACGTCTTAGGTTATTTAGCGTCTGAAGGAGATGAAGGTGATAATGCCGGTGAAATGAGTCCGGGGTCCATCACCGATAGTAACCCAGTATTTGCTCGTATTGGATTGAGGGAAAACCCCAGAAAAACCTCAACCAGGTAACTTGCCCCCCCCGGACCGGGATTCGAACACGGGCCACCTGGTTTCGCGGCTAGACGCGCTAACCGTTACTCCACAGGTGTGGACTTCACCACGCATAATAATTTTTACTTTAATAACGTTGTAACTAGAGCTAGGAAGTTGGTATAAAAACTGTTATGTTGTGTGAGATTGGACTATATCTCTACCGAGTGAAAAGTAATGGGGCGTCTCTCGGTGTCAGTGAAGCAGAACGACTAACATGTGCAGCCGGGTGGTAACCAAACTTGTGCTCCATCGTCCACAGCCTTAGAATAAGAAAATAACATAAAAAACAACAATTTGTAATTATAAAGTTTGTAAATCCCAGTATAAATTAATTTACCCATACATATAAAACTAATTGGAAATTTATCCTTTGAAGAGGTGGAAAAATTCAAATACCTGAGAGTAACAGTAACAAATATAAATGATACTCGGGAGGAAATTAAACACAGAATAAACATGGGAAATGCCTGTTATTATTCGGTTGAGAAGCTTTTATCATCCAATCTGCAGTCAAAAAATCTGAAAGTAGAATTTATAAAACGGTTATATTACCGGTTGATCTTTAAGGTTGTGAAACTTGGACTCTCACTTTGAGAGAGAAACATAGGTTAAGGGTGTTTGAGAATAAGGTGCTTAGGAAAATATTTGGATGAAGTTACAGGAGAATGGAGAAAGTTACATAACACAGAACTGCACGCATTGTATTCTTCACCTGACATAATTAGGAACATTAAATCCAGACGTTTGAGATGGGTAGGGCATGTAGCACGTATGGGCGAATCCAGAAATGCATACAGAGTGTTAGTTGGAAAGCCGGAGAGAAATAGACGTTTGGGGAGGCCGAGACGTAGGTGGGAAGATAATATTAAAATGGATTTGAGGGAGGTGGGATATGATGATAGAGACTGGATTAATCTTGCTCAGGATAGGGACCAATGGCGGGCTTACGTGAGGGCGGCAATGAACCTTCGGGTTCCTTAAAAGCCAGTAAGTAAGTATACGTTTAAAACTAACATACACAGTATACAATTATGATTCTAGCCTCATTATAACAAATAACAATAAACATTTTCGTTTTATCAAAAGAAATATTCCTTTGCATCTTTTTTTGAGGCAGCCCTGGTAACTTTGCACCACTGCCATCTGTTGGTGGTCTTAATAAACTCGACAATTTTCTGTGGTTCTAGCCCTGTTGATATGTAGTGTAAATTGCAACGTTCTAGTGAAACATATATTTTCTTTTTTAACTTGGCTCTTAGCACTTTTCTACTGTTAAGTATACAATTGAAGTAGGAAAGAAAATTTACTTCACTGTATTGTCTAAATTACAAAACATAATTTGATTACACTATGATGATAATTATGAAGACTATTACACTCTTACTACGTCATACTACTTTTGACCAATAAAACGGTACGAAAGGACGTATTTCAACCAATCATGGCTGCTTATCACACAATTTTATTGCGTCCCTAGCATTTGTTTCTTTGTTTGTCAACATTTGAAACTGCGCTGGTGTGGACGTCAAAAATATATATAAAATTACAAACCACTCCAGTCGATGCACAGCAGTTTCAAATATGACTCGCATTGGCATTCAAGAACAAGAATTAATAAAAATCACTGATCATACCTATGCATCTTCTGAAATCCGATTTACAAATAAATGAAGAGCACCAGTCGGAAATCCTGAATAAGTTGAATACACCATGTAGGCCTAAATCAACGAGTTCCACTTCTATTACTCACACGTCCAATATAACATCAATTGAACCACCAACCACATTCAAATTTGAAAATTGTACATTCAATAATTATTCCTTTTAAAATTATTCATGTTTATTTTTTATGTCATCGTCGTTAATTAAAACTTTTCTAACACTTGTGTATATTAGTTAGGTTATGTTATAGCTTCTGCTCTGAGAGGATAAAAAGAACTTCTGCTATATGATATTATGGATAGTTACGTATCAGAGATTGTTTAATATTAAAATTTATTGAATAGTAATCATTACAGTGTCTGTATAAAGACACTACTGCCATCTAGCATGCATCTAGCGTAATATTTGTAATGTTGAGATGGTACAATAATACATTTGAAGACAGTTGTATTTTCGTAAGTCAATTAATATTTTATTGTATTGGAGTACTTCGTTACTTCTAATCTTTACATATTTCTTCTAATCGTGTAATAGTCAATTAAATCCCACTTGAGTTTTGATTTTCTCTAGATAAATCAAAACGTCTAGTGAGATTATTGTTGATAAAAGGCTCGGTATATGATTTTATTTGGTGTTAGGTTTAGTGACGAGTGAGATCAAAAAGCAAATTCAACAGAGTTGCGGGGGAATAAAATGATATTACTGTGATTTTAACGTAATTTTGAAACATTTTCATCAGTGCATTTTAGTACAAATCTCTCGCTGAGACCCGGAGCTCCGCCTTCTGGCTTAACAATTTATTGGATTTTCTCTCCCGCCTCATTTATAAGTCTTTTTTATCGTCACGCTGGGCTTTTATTCCTATTTTCGCTTGTAGAATCTGCGGTTCAACTTGCACATACACCAGTTATGGATTGTCAGCGCATGTAACATGGCATTAGGCGGGATCGAATAACCAATTACCAATCTTGTGATTAAATCTGGTTTCATTAAAAAGCAAAACAAGGTCATCGCAAAAAGCTCTAGTTTTAAGACCCACGGCATTTCCAAATGTAGGCGTTCAATTAGCACATTTGTTTGAACAAGTGAACGAACTGTTTTTAATACTAAAACATTTTGAAAGTAAAAATAAAAAAAAAAAAAAAAAAAAAAAAAAAGATAATGTATTTACAAAGTAAACCTAAAAGATTGCGTAAATACAGTATATTGAATGTTATATAATTTACAATCCCAGACACACTTAAGTTACAATACTGTTTTGATGTAGCCTGGTTGATCGTGGGTTCGAATCGCGTCTCGGGAATGGGTATTTTTTCGTTTCCATTGTGATGTACTGTGATTTTACACGGAAGCAAGGAAACGTGCTCAATTTTTGTGAAAATACACGAGATAAATCCCTGAGAAAGAAGTCTAAGGAACAGAAATTAGGCCTACTTACTTTCCTTGACGAAAAAACTAAAGACATTTACTTGTAAGTTATAAATAAAAAGAAAATATTAAAAAAAATGGTAGGTGCTACATATTAAGAGTGCAAAGTCTGCACAGAATTATGGCAAAACAAGATGAACATAAGCGCTAAATGGACGAAGTTCTGCAGAAAATAACCAGGGAGTAAACTTAAAAAATTAGGCTCGCTCGGTTCCCAAGTTAACATTAAATAACGTTATGTAATTTAGTCAATTATGTGTTTTTGAACTATAAACATTGAAGATTTATCCTTCGAAGAGGTGGAAAAGTTCAGATGTCTTGGAGCAACAATAACAAATAGAAATAACATTCGGGAGGAAATTAAACGCAGAATAAGTAGGCCTATGGGAAATGCCTGTTATTATTCGATTGAGAAACTTTCGTCATCTAGTCTGCTGTCAAAAAATCTTAAGTTAGAATTTATAAAACAGTTGTTCTGTATGGTTGTGAAACTTGGACCCTCACTTTGAGAGAGAAATAGACGTTAACGGTGTTCGAGACCAAGGTGCTTAGGAAAATATTTGGGGCTAAAACGATGAAGTTACAGGAGAATTGAGAAAGTTGCACAACGCAGAACTTCATGCATTGTATTCTTCACCTGACATAATTAGCAACATTAAATTCAGACGTTTCATATGGACAGGGTATGTAGCACGTATGGTTGAATCCAGAAATTCATATAGAGTGTTAGTTGTAAGGCCGGAGGGAAAAAAGAGCTTTGGGAGGCTGAGACGTGGATGGGAGGATAATACTAAAATGGATTTGAGGGAGGTGGGATATGATGGTAGGGACTGGATTAATCTTGCTCAGGATAGCGACTGATGGCGGGCTTATGTGAGGGCGGCAATGAACCTCCGGGTTCCTTAAAAGGCCTAAGTAAGTATGTGTATTTTGAATTTTGTTAAATATTACAGTACATTTGTGCATGTACTCGGCATGCTTGTTTGACACCGATATAGTTATTTGTAGATGTCACAGCGTAGGTCTTCTTCAATATAAAAAAAGCTGCTTTAACAAATTGAACCAAAAATAAGCTAGCTAACACCTGAATACTCGTACAGATTTCAGAGCTCGTGTTTACTTAGGCCTAGTATTTCATTCCAATATGTAATGAACGAAAATTGTTGCAGGTTTTCAATTTTGTGCAAGAATGTGTGTAATATTTATTATTATTATATACAATAAAATTAATTTAATACAGTTATATGAACACTTTTTAATGATTGGATAAAATTAATAAAATCGGTTAAAAACCAGACATGTTTCGGAGGAATGCTCCTCCATCTTCAGTGGTAGTACTGTCAGTCTTGCTTAAGCTACGTTACGCGGTCGAACATCCATACCAGCGTCGTGGTACTACCACTGAAGATGGAGGAGCATTGCTCCGAAACATGTCCGGTTTTTAACCGATTTTATTAATTTTATCCAATCATTAAAAGGTGTTCATATAACTGTATTAAATTACTTTTATTGTATATAACTATCCTACTCATGAACACTGTTGCATCTGACCTAACTTATGTAATTTAATCATTATTATTATTATTATTATTATTATTATTATTATTATTATTATTATTATTATTTACTTATGGCTCTTAAGGAACCTAGACGTTCATTTCCACCCTCACATAAGCCCGCCATCGGTCCCGATCCCGTGCAAGATTAATCCAGTCTCTATCATCATATCCTACGTCCCTCAAATCCATTTTAATATTATCCTCCAATCTACGTCTCGGCCTCCCCAAATGTCTTTTTGCCTCCGGCCTTCCAACTAATACTCTATATTATGTATTTCCGAATTCGTCCATACGTGCTACATGCCCTGCCCATTTCAAACGCCTGGATTTAATGTTCCTAATTGTATCAGGTGAAGAATATAATGCTTGTAGTTCGACATTGTGTAACTTTCTCCATTCTCCTTTAACTTCATTCCTCTTAGCCCCAAATATTTCCCTAAGAACCTTATTCTCTAACACCCTTAATCTCTGTTCCTCTCTCAAAGTGAGAGTCGAAGTTTCACAACAATACAAAACAACCTGTTATTATTGTTGTCATTAATATTAATATTATTATTATTATTATTATTATTGTTATTATTATTATTATTATTATTATTAGCACGTATGGGCGAATCCAGAAATGCATATAGAGTGTTAGTTGGGAGGCTGAGACGTAGATAATATTAAAATGGATTTAAGAGAGGTGGGATATGATGGTAGAGACTGGATTAATCTTGCTCAGGATAGAGACCGATGGCAGGCTTATGTGAGGGCGGCAATGAACCTCCGGGTTCCTTAAAAGCCGGTAAGTATTATTATTATTATAATTATTATTATTATTATTATTATTATTATTATTATTATTATTATTATTATTATTATTTAATTCTAATTAAATTTTCATTAATTCTCTTAAGCATATAAAAGCTACTGAGCTATACATTCACAAGTAAATACATAGAATTCCTTTGTTACATGGTTATCATGACGTGAAAGGAAGCTGTACTCTATGATATTAAGACAAATCATTTTCCTTCCTCTAATCCAACTCGGTTTCGCGGAACGTAGAACAAAAGCTACCACATTATATCCATGGTACAGTGAAACAATTTTTTGTTTGCAGTTTACTTAATAATTAAGTTACTAAAGCAGCTATGTAGAGTTGGTTGCGTTTACAATTACTGCAAGTTGTTTTCAGAGTTTAATTAAATTTGTACTTTTAAAACAAATAACGTTGATATGTAACTTAACAAATTAATTTGTGTGAAGGTAATTAAACATATTATTTGTTTCTCTGCCTTATAAAAAAGACAGAGAATGTAGAAGATTTTGAAGAATAATCCGAGAATGACCCTCCAAGAATATACATATAGTGATACGGTAGTTCAGTAGTGAAGCTGAATTTATTATTGAAACACCGCGAATATTGTCTACTAGTCGTAGGCGACCATTATAGTAACCGTGGAATCTCAGGTTCGCGGTTTAAAAACCTACCAAAATTGATGAAATTTAAAGGGCGATAGTGTTCTTAGTTTTCTCCTGCTGGGAATTAAATGAGGGGGAATCGTATCCTAGATATAATACACGTAAAAGAATCTTGTTATTCATTTGTTGGCCATTTTAATGCTGCATAACCTGCAGTTGGAAGCGTAATTAAATAAAATGCTACCTCAAAAATCATCCCGTAACAGGAGACTCACAGAGTGGCGAGAGGTTAGGTCATGGATGTATAAGAAATAGCAATCTAACTTGTGTCTACAATACGTTTATGTATATGTTAAAGGTAAACAAAATAAATCTAAGATACAATCTTTCAAAGTTTTACCGTGTACAAATGTTTTTCAATAATTTTGTTAAGTATTTTATAAAAAATGAGGGTTTAATAAAGAATACGTTATACAAAATTTGTCTGCTTTTGTGCGTAAAATTATAATCTGATGAAAAAAAAAATTGGTTCTCACTCAAGATAGTCAAGCATACCGTCATTTCCCATAACTACGGTCCTGGAACACAAATATGGTCCACGATACAACCATTCAAAGAACATTGTAGAAGTAACATAGACCGTTCGTAGATAGCTGCAGTGACTTGACTTCAAATTACAGTACAGCAGAAATACATATAAACGAGGTACTACGTTATGGAGTACAGAATCTAAATGGCTGTATCGTGGAGCATGGTTGTGTTCCAGGATCATAGTTATCGGAAACGACGGTACCTTAAAATTAGCTTCATAACCTATACTTAGTCAAAATTAACTAATGTCATCGTTTTTCTTCTTCAAACGAAACGTTGATGATTTTATGGCGGAAAATTGTATCCTCATTTCTACTTCTGAATTTAGTCTGTTTCGTTATTTTATTTGGTGGACACATATAGAATGAGAGACGAGATCTGGCATGTGAGCTGCGCGAGAGGAAAAAGAATAGGAAATCAGAAAGAAAGTTTGTTTCGGTTTCGTTAATATAAGATAAATTATCGACACGGAAATTCATTTGAAACTACGTAGAACCTTATTTTCCCCATTCATACCCACTGATGATATAGCCACGTTTCGTGATGAGATCACAGGACAGGTCTTGCCTCGTATAGTATACGCATAAAATCCAAAAACAAAGTGATAGTCTATTTTCCGATTAAGTTGTATAATAATAATAATAATAATAATAATAATAATAATAATAATAATAATAATAATAATAATAATAATAGAATGGTTTATTTCCAAAACCTCCTATTTTGCCCAAAAACCGATTTTGACAAAATAACATAATAAACATCTTTCTTCCAAGACTGAAGTTATTATTTTTTTGCCAATTTCTGCTATTTGTCACTGAAAAATGACATTTAAAAGTATGACTTCTTTTTCAAAACCTTGTATTCTTTTATTTTCAGGCCACAATTTATTAAGGTAGGCGCTTACTTACCGGATAAAATTCGTTCGCCGCGTTCGGATTTTTATTCTATGCATTATTTTATATATCGAGCATCGCACATTTGGCCCTGTCGCTTCTGTCCGCATGACCGGATTCCGTCCAGAATTCTGGCCAAGGTATAATGAAATGGATGACGAGAAGCTTCTTTTAATAAGTCCAACAGTATGAAGAGCTTTATAATTTATGAAATTAGAATTATACCCATGTAATATGGAGAAAGAACGTATGGGAAGAGATTGGGAAAATGCTAAATTAATCGGGTATGTCCTTCATAATTTATTTAAGTTAGAGACCTATTCATTTTATTTCAAAATTCAGCTCAGAACACTGCAATGATATAATGCGCTCTAGCGGTAAATTAAAACACTATTTGATGATTAATTCGGAAATTCTGACAAGTGAGCGATATTATAATAAAAATCCGAACGCAACGAACGAATTTCTTCCGGTAAGTGAGTGCCTACCTTTATATTTTAATTTCGAAATTGTTGGTAAACTATGAAGTATTCTAATACATTTAGTAAATAGTATAGTATAAAAATGTGGCTAAGAATAAACACGCATTTTTAAAATTGGTTCGTATATTTCAAAGCCAGCAATTTTT
Organism: Periplaneta americana; assembly: GCF_040183065.1. Taxonomy (NCBI): domain Eukaryota; kingdom Metazoa; phylum Arthropoda; class Insecta; order Blattodea; family Blattidae; genus Periplaneta; species Periplaneta americana. The sequence goes on from NC_091120.1 coordinate 45,948,723, forward strand.
CTCCTTGCTGTAAAAATAACTGTAAGTGAACTTTAAGGTTTTGGAAACAAACCATTTGATGATGTTTCATGTTAATATTGAGCCATATTTCTGTGATTTTTGTGCACATTTTATAGTATCCGCGGAACACGCTTTAAGAAACGCTTATAAATGAGCCGTTGAGAGCAGAAGTGGTGTAAGTCAAAAATGAGTAATGAGGGTTAGAGTAAACATTCTGTAAAATACAGCGGGAAGTAGCAATTAATATTCAATGTATTTAAACTATACTAGTCAGTGGATAGCAGGAAGAACATACTTGCTACTTTGCGCTGTATTTTACAGAACTTTTACTTTAAACCTCATTACCCAATTTTGACTTACTTCTGCTCTCAACGGCTCAAAAGATGCTGAAAATGTACGTATATTTTCGCGAAAAATTTAAATGTAATATATTATTTTGGAGCATCATAACACTAACTGCTTGGAAGATATGCTCAAATCCATCTATATCGTTTTGTACTTTTGTGGCTTTGCCCACTGATCTATACTAATAATAAATCTGTAGCCAAAATTTTTCTGGTAATTTTAGATTTTACAAAAATAATTGGCGTTAACATGTATAATTAACCATCCTGAAACCGAAAATCGCTTTTTTGAAATTTTTGTTTATATGTCTGTCTGTATGGATGTTTGTTACCTTTTCACGCGATAATGGCTGAACGGATTTCGATGAAAATTGAAATATAAATTAAGTTCGTTGTAACTAAGATTTTAGGCTATATGACATTCAAACTACTTTATTTATAGGGGCCTGAATTAAATAAATCGAAATATCTCGCTTAATATTGCTTTTTGTGAAAAATGTTACATAACAAAAGTTTCTTTAAAATGATTTCCGATACGTTTTTGATAGGACTGATATTTAAGGATATACAAGACTTTTAAAATAACAATACAATACATTTTCACCGCCGCCTCAGATTATAGCGTTGTTGTTCCTGCTGTAACTCCTATGTGCAAAATATAAAATTTTTGAGTAGGAAGAAAAACCACATTTATTCATTCCATGGCAATGGTACATAGGAGATCGTGAATTCTTACATTTTCGAAAGAAAGAAATATAATTACATATCACTATATATGCTGTATCACTATTTAAGTTATTTGAAGGGTTCAGAACCATAGTGGGACAAGCGCCATTTACTGAAGACGTAAAAAGCAGGGGTTAAAATTAAGTTATTACCATAATTCAATGGAAACATATAGCAAGTAATATAAAGTATACACATTAAAACTGAAAGATATGTCAATATTCATTAAACTATGGTTGCATGTATTAACAATTAAGAAATATCTTAAAGGAATTGTCATTGCACCAAATGAGTGGTCTCTGGATCAAAATGATCGCATTTTAATTTTTTTAAATACAATTTAAATAAGTAACATATTAAACGATTTATCCTTCTATAAAACACGAATGTTTCCTGGATCAAATGTCCTATTTTAATTATGTAATTATTTTATATTTAATTCTAACGAGTGCAGCGGAGTGCACGGGTAAGGCTAGTTTGCAATAAAATACAATCTCGATACGTTGCTTCATTTCATGTATGTAGGCACACGCCTACGTCGAATGCGATAAAAACTTAACTACCGACGCTACAGAGACTAGTTGCTTGAAAAGAGCATACTGTAACGCCCACAACTGTACGCTATTTTGTTAATCCCTTTGGAAGGTACCTCATTCAGCGGTGACGCTGTTTACTTATCTTGGCTCCTTTTAATTCAAGTTATCCCTGCATTGTGTATTTGGATACGGATTTCCCAGCCAGTAGCATTCCTCCTTTAATTAGTGAAAAAATAAAGCGCACTGCCTCTGTTTCTTTGCTGCCTGTGTGTATGCTCTAAAATTAGACTGTCTTTAATTTCATTCATGAATTTGCAGCGTCTGCTTCGTTACAAAAAGCCTACAGGTCATTTATTTATATGGCGATATGCAATTTAAAATAAAATTAATGTCACGAAGGTGAAACACAATTTCCCGTCATATACAGGGTGATTCAGACTACCTGTAACAGTCATTTATTTCGGAAACTAGTGCATGAAAATTTTCGAGACAAAAATATTTACAACTAAACCACATGTGAACTTTCACTTGACCTTGATTTCATCAATCAGCTCTAGCAGGAAGTAGGGTCAGTGGCGTATCACTTTAAAATTTCAAATGAGAGTCGGGTCAAACAGAGTACCATTTGATAGAACTTTTCAAAACAAACAACTTTCATAGGAAACGTTTTTATTAATTCCTACTCTGCCAGTAACTTGATCACGCCGAAGTATTAGGAATCACTGACAGTGTTAGAAGAAGAGTACAGGTGTGTGCTGCTCAGAACGTCAGATAGTTTGAAAATTTATAAAAAATTAATGGAATCGTCAAGCCTTTCAGTAACATGTCAACATTAATAATTATCTTATTTACATTTTCGTCTTGTAACATTTCTCAATATTGATGACGTCTTTTTGTAAGTTTTCTCATTGAAAGAGTAGGACTTGATTAAAACGTTTCCTATGAAAGTTGTTTGTTTTGAAGAGCTCTATCAAACGGTACCTTATTTGATCCGACTCCCATTTGAAATTTTAAAGTGATACGCCACTGACCCTACTCCCTGTTAAGGTTGATTGATGGAATCAAGCTCAAGTGAATGTTCACATGTGGTTTAGTTATAAATATTTTTGTCACGAAAATTTTCATTCACTAGTTTCCGAAATGAATAACTTACGAGTGAACCGAATTACCCATTGCCTTTTCGTACGTTTTCTCATTGAAAGAGTAGGAATTAATAAAAATGTTTCCTATGAACGTAGTTTGTTTTGAAGAGCTCTATCAAATGGTACCTTATTTGACCCCGACTCTCATTTGAAATTTCAAAATGATACGCCACTGACCCTACTTCCTGTTAGAGCTGATTGATGAAATCAAGGTCAAGTGAAAGTTCACATGTGGTTTAGTTATAAATATTTTTGTCTCGAAAATTTTCATGCACTAGTTTCCGAAATAAATTACTGTTACGGGTGGTCTGAATCATCCTGAAAACTTTGAAGGATTTTTCATATCAGTTGTTCAATGTTGAAACACAGCTGAATCTGTTTATTTTGCACATCGTCAGGGAAGGTAAATCAAGGAAACAAACTTATCATTTTTAATTGGTTTATTTTACGACGCATTATCAACTGCAGTGGTTATCTAACTTCAGGTTGATAATACCAACAAAATGAGTCAAGAGTCCAGCACCGAAAATTACTCAGTATTTACTCTAAATGAGTTGAGGGAAAACGCAGAAAAACGTCATCCAGGTGACTTGTCGCAACCAGAATTTGAACCCACGCTCGCTCGTTTCACGGTCAGATATGCTACCCGTTACTCCACAGTGATATACAATAGACATGTAAAAATAAATTATATATGCAATGATTTTTTTCGAAAAATAGAGAGCTGGAGATAAACTGCGTTGCTCATTCCATTTATGCCAGGCATTTCCAACTGCTGGCTCCGTGACATCACACGTTTCTGCTCTCCAACTCTTTGAGAGGGGATGCATAGGTAAAAGAGCAAAGGAGGGGGAATGGCAGTAGAAGGATTGGAGATGTTTAAATAGCGGAGACACAATATTACCCTCCCTCACGTCCTCTACTAGCTCTGCTGCGGGAGGGGAAACACGCTCCGACGTCACAGATTGACCAGTTGGAAATTATAGTAGAATCCCTCTTATCCGGCACCAAAGGGACCAGCTAGTTTCGGTACGAGATTTTTCCGGATAATTAAATACGGGTATATACCAAAAAAAAGTTCGTATTTCATGGTGCCAAATGTTGAAACTGAAGCCATGTGAAGCTTATTTCTCTATCACTTGCTCATAACTGAATAAACATAAAACCTGTGTGGATTTCCCTTATTAAGACACATCATATAACACAAATATACTAATTTTAGGTTCAAATATTCATTGAAAATGAAAGTTCTTGCGAACTTCCTAATGTGGCAACACTGACGGCCGGGACATAACTAAATAAATATAAAAACTGTGGATTTTCCTTTCTAAAACACATCACACAACACAAATAATACTCTAATTTTAGGTTATAAAATTCACTGAGAACTAAAATTCATGCGAACTTCCTAATGTGGCAAAACTGACGGCCCAGACTGTGGGAATGTGGCAGATTTAAGTATATTTTTTGGCCCAGCCAAAAATGCCGTTGTTTTGGTATTGCTGGTTATTTGGGTGCCGGTACGAGGGATTTTACTGTACTTATTTATACCATCTGAATCAAGAAACTGTAATAGAGTTAGAGTTCTATAGAATTATCGCGAGTTTTTTTCATTATAAATATTATAAATGACAGCGTGTAAAAAGAGGATCTAATATTTAAAGAAGTGGTAAAGCCCATCAAAACAAGTAAAAAGAGTCTAATAAACATGTATCCTGGAATTAATATCTTCCGAGATATTAGGACAACTTGTTTATATCAGATGCTCGATGTGACTTTCATTCATCATATCATAACACATCCCTCTGCTCGACGTCTTAGGGAACCATGCAACATTTCAAACACCTCTGCTTGGTCTCTGATGTCCTAACACTCGTTGAAGACACGCTCGTGTAGCGTCTGAACACTTTCAATGTCTGTTGCATACACTAAAGCCGTAAGCGTCCCCGAAAACAAAAATCCAAGGGTAAGATATGGGGAACGAGCGGGCCATGGGACAGGACCTCCCTGGCCAATCCATCGAAGATTGAATACCGGTGTTAGATGTCGTCTGACTCTGTTATGGAAATGGGTTGATGCTCCGTCATGCATAAACGACATGTAGACCTATTTAGCAGTCTTTGATGGTATGACAGTTTCTCCACCAAGACGGCCAATTGATTTGCTAAGAAAGCCGATACTGAGAACCAGTTAATGTACGGGGTAGAATGTCTGGACCTATTAACCTGTCACCAACAAACGAATTTTAAAGTACGTTTTGGATAAAAAAAAAATAAGTAAAAAAAAATAATAAATAATCCGTGGCGCTACAGCCCGTCAAGGGCCTAGACCGACCAGCCGGCTGCTGGCTTCACGCCCACATACCGAAGCAGAGGTGGACGATCATCCAACCAGAATGGAGGTATCGTGTGGTTAGCACGATGATCCCACCAGCCGTTTATAGCTGGTATTCGCAACCGGATTTCGCTACCTATCGTAGCTCTCCAAGTGATGCTGGGTGGGCACCGGTCCCATACATTGGCCGAAATTTCATGAGAAAATTTCTTCCCCCATGAGGACTCGAACCAGCGCGCATTCCGTAACGCGAGTCCTAGGCGGGATGCCTTAGACCGCGACGCCACCGCGCGGGACAAAAAAAAAATAAGTATAATATTAATTTTAGAAGCATGTTTATCGGCATTTTTTTTTTTTTCGTTGTGATGCGTACCACCACTCCTCAAAATATTAGATCTTTTTTTAACACCCCGTATATTTTACATTTTTCAGATTAAAACAGCAACTCATGAATAGTCTACTTAGACCAAGCAGTAATTTTTATGCATATTTCAACAATTTTAAGTGCACATGCGTGTAAATTTTATGATTTTAGTGCATAAATTCCGCAGTTTCATTATGTGACATTCGACTGTGTAATTTTCAATTACAGGAATGTGTCGAAATTGAGAAGTATTTTCACTAAAGGTATTGTGCGAATAGAGATAGAAAGTGCTGCATGAGTGGATGAAGTTTTCTATTCTTATTTTACCAACGCTGGGAGGTCGCGACTTAACTGTTTGTTTGTTCGCTATTGTGCGAAGGCCTCCTTTCAGATAAGAATGTAAAGTTGCTAACAATCAAACGTGCTGGCAATCCCAAAAGGTTCGTTCCCATGCTTATCTCTGTTGTATATTTACTCAAGTTTAGAGCCTGGTGACATGACAACATACTGCTCCATCCCGTGCGATTTGGAAAAAAAAAAAAAAAAAGAACTTTCGTTTGCTTGCTTCAGTGTTGTTACAAAGTTTGCTAAGCAGCAATCACCATAAGCTTAATCATAGAACTCAGAATAATTACCACACACAATCACTATTACTACAATCATAAACATTAGGACTAAGTATTGTATAACCTTCATCGTCGCGACATTATCACCGTCAACATCATCGCCACCGTCATTAATACCGCCGCTATCTTCGCCACCATCGTCACCTATCATTTCTGCATCATCGTCACCTGTCGTTTTCTCCATCATCGTCACCAACTATCGTTATCCCCACCATCATCGTCACCAACTATCGTTATCTTCACCACCATCGTTACCACCTATTGTCATCTCCGTTACCATTATTACCACCTATCGTTATCTCCGTCACCATCGTCAACACCTATCATTATCTTCACCATCATCGTTACCACCTGTGGTTATCTTCGTCAAAATCATTACCGCCTATCATTAACTACACTACCATCGTCACCACCTGTCATTATCTCCACCACCATTGTTACCACCATCGTTATCTCCATGACTATCGTTACCACCTATCGTTAAATACACTACCATAGTTACCACCTATCATTATCTTCACCACCATCGTCACCAACTATCATTATTTTCGCAGCCGTCATCATCGTGATTTATCTATCATTATCTCCGTCACCATCGCACTTATCATTATCTCCAGCACCATCGTTTCCTATCATTATCTGCGCAATCATTCTCACCTATCATTATCTCCAGCACCATCGTCACCTATCATTATCTGCGCAATCATTCTCACCTATCATTATCTCCACCACCATCGTCACCTATCATTATCTGCGCAATCATTCTCACCTATCATTATCTCCACCACCATCGTCACCTATCATTATCTGCGCAATCATTCTCACCTATCATTATCTCCAGCAGCATCGTTACCTATCATTATCTTCGCAATCATTCTCACTTATCATTATCTCCAGCACCATCGTCACCTATCATTATCTGCGCAATCATTCTCACCTATCATTATCTCCAGCACCATCGTTACCTATCATTATCTGCGCAATCATTCTCACCTATCATTATCTCCAGCACCATCGTCACCTATCATCTGCGCAATCATTCTCACCTATCATTATCTCCAGCACCATCGTCACCTATCATTATCTGCGCAATCATTCTCACCTATCATCTCCAGCACCATCGTCACCTATCATTATCTGCGCAATCATTCTCACCTATCATTATCTCCAGCACCATCGTCACCTATCATCTGCGCAATCATTCTCACCTATCATTATCTCCAGCACCATCGTCACCTATCATTATCTCCGCAATCATTTTCACCTATCTTCACCACCATCGTCACCTATCATTATCTCCACCACCATCGTCACCTAACATTATCTGCGCAATCATTCTCACGTATCATTATCTGCAGCACCATCGTCACCTATCATCTTCGCAATCATTTTCAACTATCATTATCTTCACCACCATTGTCACCTATCATTATCTCCACCACCATCGTCACTTATCATTATCTCAGCAATCGTTCTCACCTATCATTATCTCCACCACCATCGTCATCTATCATTATCTGCGCAATCATTCTCACCATCGTCACCTATCATCTCCGCAATCATTTTCACCTATCATTATCTTCACCACCATTGTCACCTATCATTATCTCCACCACCATCGTCACTTATCATTATCTCCGCAATCATTGTCACCTATTATTATGTCCGCAATTATTGTCACCTATCATTACTCATATCTCCTCCACCATTGTCACATGTCATAATCTCCGTTATCGTCACTGCATTAATCGGCGCTGAGTAACCATTTAGTTTATTGTTGATTGATACTTATTTATTTACCGGCCATTTGAACTGCAGATAACATTTAGAAGAGATTTTATTATAACAGCGATAGAATAGAAATTCAGTAATCGAGGAGCCCTGTTTTCATAACCCCAAATCTTACCGGTCGAGTGTATTTTAAAAGGTCTGTCTATTGTTACCTACGCCGCCTAACTATAGTCGTACCTCATCTCCATTTAATGTGATTCACAGATTTCACAATTGAGAGCAGAGAATCTGATGCATATGACTACAGAGATTTATAACTTCTATCTCATTCGGTATGCTGAATGCTTCTTATGGCCAAGTGGAAGACTGTTACGGCGTTCTGGAGACATGTATTACCTCCATCTCCAAGGTAGAAGCGAGATTTATGTCTACATTTGTGCGCTTTGTTACGACCTGAACCCTACTTTGTACCAGAAACCGAATGTCTCGTATATATACAGATCTGCCTTATTTAATGTCATTGAACTGGAAAGTAAAGCATATATGATATATTTTATAGCGGCGATAGTGCAGAATAACTTCCATTGGAGTCGGGAGATCTCTACTAGTAAGATTGGATCGATCAGTCAAGCACAGGATATTCCGAAAACTAGATGGGATCAGTATAGTTTTAGTCTCTAAAATGTATCCACCGCTTTGAAGCAGCGGTAAACATGCCCGAAATCGAAGCCTGGTTAGGACAATTTGATTGGTTGAAATTATTCCCAGAATGTTCCCTCAATCCTTTAAGAGTAAATGTTGGTATCCAGGCTCATTTCATCGTCATATGATGAGCTTGTTTTATTCTTATGTATTTTTAAACTTGAAATGGTATTTAAAAAGAGCTTTATTGTAATATGTATGTATGTATTTATTCACACTGCAAATGGGTAAGTACCCGGTGGAAGTGGTAACTAATTATACTCAATAATGACAATTAATAATAAACACAACTAATAAAAACAATAATTAATAATAATAATAATAATAATAATAATAATAATAATAATAATAATGAGCATCCTAAATTAAATGAAGCATGGTCACTTAAAATAACATTTAAAGTAAATCTAGTTTGTATCTTAACCCTAAGTTCGAACTAAGACCCACGATTGTGACAGGTTCATACCTGCACAAGTACCTTTCGGCACTACACTTATTTCGCTGTCAACTCACTCACTGCACTGATTCTATCCTGATTTCACTAACACTTCTAACCATTTCACTGTTCAAATACTTTGCACAGCCACTTCACTGACACCAACACACTTCACTTACACAATAGACTTCACTGACACTACACACTTCACTGACGCAACAGGCTTCCTCACTGATAGAACACTTCAAATAACAATATATCAATTACACCCTTTAAATAGTGTGTATAATATACTACCGTCTATTAGTAAAGTCCTTAAACCTATTTTAAATATATTTTTGGTTATTGGTAAAGCCTTTAGTAAATCTGCAGGTAAAGCATTCCAGTCCCTGATAGTACGATTGAGAAAAGAAAACTTTCCAGTGTCCGTCCTCTGTCTTCTTTCCCTCAATTTATATGAGTGGTCGTTCCTTGAGGAGTAAATTGGAGGCTGCAATCTATTTTTTATTTCTCTCCAGGCAGGCTCACCTCTGTATGTTTTGAACATTGCGCATAATCGAATTTGCGTTCTCCGGTCCGTGAGTGTGTCCCATTTTAATGGTGAATTATTACGACAACACTTGAGAGCTCGTTTTTGAATCTTTTCCAGTGTCTTAATATGTTCTAATCTGTAAGGATCCCAACATGCAGCACCATATTCCATTACTGGACGAACTAGTGATTTATATGCAGTCACTTTGTATTTATCAGAGCCTTTTCTTAGTACCCTCATCACAAAGTGTAACGCCCTCCATGCCTTTCCCATTGTGTCAGTAACGTGTTCCCCCCAGCCGTGATCGCTGCTAAATGTTATTTCTAGCTATTTACAGTAAATTTGTTAACTTCCGGAATGGTTTCACCCCCTAACGTATACGATGAGATTATTTTATTTATTTCTCTTGTAAAGCTAATGGCTTTGCTCTTTAGAGAATTTATTTTCATTTTGTTGGCCATTGCCCAGTCGTTATTCTATTGAGGTCATTCTGAAGAAGCTAGGCTATAATTTTCATGTGGAACGATTTTAAGATTTACTCCATTTACTTTGTTCTTTGTTTGTGGTTTGGGAGTTCACAACCTGCTTTACTTTGCTTATATGTCCGTTAAATTTATTCCATAAGAAATGAATCATTTTATACGAAAATAAAATTTATAACTACGGAATTAATTACCACAGACGTGAGTAGTGTTTAAATGACATTTGCACTGCTACATTACAATGGAAACTTCAAATGGACTGTATCGAGGTGTGTGGCACGCATTTCGAATAACGGGGGCATTGATCTTGCACCGTACGATTTTATACGCATATGACAATTTTTATGGATTTTATGTGTAGAATCACGTCCCAAAAATTGTCAGATCATTTTGCGAACATACTGTATAAGAAGTGTAACAAGGGCAACACTACTCGTGGAATTGCATGTCCCAGGTCTTTCCGAACACTCATATGATTATTATGGTTATAATTATCATGACGACTACATGTTATAAACACTCAGGAGATTACATTTTAGCCTTAGGAACCAAATTGATATTTTGACTGCAATATTTCCGAAAATAAATCTGGACCGTCGTGCATCAAAGTGTATAAAAGCTGCCGTTTCAGTGCTTCGTGAAATGCATGAAAACTTGGCTACTGAATGGCCTCTTTCTAGCTCATTTCACTCTATGCCAATTTAAGCCATTTGTCCGTGAAGGCATCTAGACTCTCTTATTATATGAGTAGGACGAGAATAAATTACTCACAGTATTCCTGGCGAACGTGTTCCACTATATTAAACCATAAGGAAGGTCATGCTCTGCTATCTCCTCAGCATAATGTTGTCCCATCTCACGTTTGAGTTGATCCGGGCGTGATTCAGTCAGAGAGTAGCTTCTCAGCGCAATATCCTGTGGTTCGAGTCTGGGCATATCCTGTGAGTTTTGTCATTGAATTGTTTTGTTAACTGTCTAAAGACAGATTTGAACCTCGTAAGTGACATACAACTCACAAATTCCACAATTTGGGACATCTGGCCGAAATCCACGGCTGACCACTAGGATCCAGAGTACAAAGCAGAGGTTAAATTAAAAATACAAAATGATTGCGGAGAGAATACGGAACAATGATAAATTTAAAAATAAAGTACAATTTGATTTCGGAGAAACATGAGATAAAAATACATTAAAGAGTAATGAAATGAAGTAAAAAAAAAAATACATAGTATTACACAAGTTATTGTTAAAATGGATAATGAATCTCTCAATACCATTAGACAAATTTTGTTAATGTCCTCATTAGACAAATTTAAGAGAAAGGAGAATGGTTTTGGTTAACTTAAATGAAGTTCCCCTAGCGCCAAAAAGGAGGCCTTTCACTTCCCATGTATTAATATTCATTTTGTATCTCTCACTGAAGTGAGGAATACGTGGGTTGTAAATAGACTTCTTTTCATCGTTAACGTTATTGGCTTGTTGATCATCCTTCTCAAAACGGACAGTGGGGTCAAGAATGAGGCATCTTTGATTCCGGCGATCGATGGCTATAATGTCTGCTCTTCTCGTTGACCCATTCTCAGCCAAGCAGTGCACTTCTTCGTAAACCTCCCACTTTGGCTTCCGAAGAGTGGTTGCGATGGAGCTTCTCACTTTATGGTGGCGATTGTTCCTCAGTAGTTCTCCTTTAGGGCAATAACCCAAAACATGCCCAAGGGTTTCTACTTCGCTTCATCCTGGATGACAACACTTCTGATCTTGAAAGGAACGACCTGGCACCGATCGTACTGCTGCATCACTCATTAAATATAAATGCAGAATATATTTTTTTAAATTGAAAAACCAATGGCATATTCGTGTTCAGCAGGTAAATTTTATCGGGGAACAGTAAAAATTATGACAAACAATTTCTTGTTTAATAATATTATTAGAAATATCGATCATTAAAAACGCTCAACTATTTTAATTCGCAAGATTTATTCCCAAATTTTGAAAACGATAAGTTGAAAAATGTTGGTCACACTGAGTGCTGTCGCCGTGAAATCACCGTCGCTCTCTTCCCAGGAAGGGATGCATTTCTTCACGGCTGCTTTGTGGATTCGTCATACTTAACCTCAGAATACTCGTTAAATGTACTGTAGATTAATATCTTTATAGATTAGTATCTTTTAATGTACATAAGTGAATTGTTCTTCTTGAAAAAAATTAATTATTTAATTAGTTTTGGAATTTTTCCACGAATACATCATTTTATGAGCATGAGCATTCAATTCTTCTTAATATCACAGTCTAGTATATACAGCCACGAAGCTTGTGTTGTGAGGGTGCTAGGAACAATACACTGTGCCGGTACTACTTCGCATTGTCTGTAATGAGGCGATATTAGCGATCCTAGTTGTCAGCAACTATCTATGCATACATATTTACTACGTATTGAGCTTCGTGACTGTATATACTAGACTGTGATAATCAAAGCTATCTCCATAATTAAAATTTATCTGTAACGTGCTGTCTCTAACTCCGCCCATTCATGTGTTGGTTGGTCTGTTCCGCTTATTTCTTCCTTTTGGCATCCAGTTTAATTGTTTAGCTATTTTGCTATATGCATAATGTGTGCTTCCATCTTAGTTGTTTTTCTTCAGTTTCCTGTAGGCCTATAATGTTTTTCTTAATCTACATTTTCGTTTTGATGTCTTCATTCTTCCATTCTAGATAACATTGGTGAATCTAAAGATTCACATCTAAGATTAATACAGTAATTTGTTCTTATATAGGTATATATTTCTGTGTCCATGTTTCGCTACCATATGTTTGTATACTGGTACTTTTAACTTTATTATTAGGCCTATTATTATTATTATTATTATCATCATCATTATTATCCACACCTGTGGAGTAACGGTTAGCGCGTCTGGCCGCGAAACCAGGTGGCCCGGCTTCGATTCCCGGTCGGAGCAAGTTACCTGGTTGAGGTTTTTTCTGGGGTTTTCCCTCAACCCAATATGAGCAAATGCTGGGTAACTTTCGGTGTTGGATCCCGGACTCATTTCACCGGTATTATCACCTTCATCTCATTCAAACGCTAAATAACTTAAGATGTTGACAAAGCGTCGTAAAAAACCTACTAAAATAAAAAAATATATTATTATTTATACTTCTATATGAAGAATTTTGTCCACACCTGTGGAGTAACGGTTAGCGCGTCTGGCCGCGAAATCAAGTGACCCGGGTTTGATTCCCAGTGGAGGCAAGTTACCTGGTTGATGTTTTTTCCGGGGTTTTCCCTCAACCCAATATAGGCAAATGCTGGATAACTTTCGGTGTTGGACCTCGGGCTCATTTCACTGGCATTTTCACCTGTTGATAAAGCGTCGTAAAATAACGTATTAAAATAAAAAAAATAATAAATGAAGAATTGAAATTACAAAAGGTAACTTCCATTTTAGTAATATGAGCTGTTGCCAAGAAATAAAAAAAATAGCAGTGCCAAAGATGATTGTAATAGGAAAAGAATCATCTGCGGATGTTTGGAAAAATAACTAAGCAAAAAAACTAGTGAAGAGATTTGTTTGTAGTATGGTATTGTAAGGCACAGAAACATGGACATTATGACGAAGTGAAGGGAAACGACTAGAGGCATTTGAAATGTAGATATGGAAAAGAATGGAGCGTATAAAATAGATAGACATAATAATAAATGAAGCTATGCTGTTTGGATAAAGACATAATGATGCTGAAATTGATTAGGAAGATAAAAAGGAATTGACTGTGTGACTGGCTGAGAAGAAACTGCCCATTGAAGGATGCACTAGGACGAATGGTGAATGAAAGAAATTTCGGGGCAGAAGAAGATATCAGACGATAGACGACGTTAAAATATATGGATGGTATGGAAGACTAAGAGAAAGGCGGAAGATCGGAGATTGCTGGGTTGGCAGTGAAAGACCTGCAATCGGGTATAAAATTACGAATAAATTATTTTGTTTCTCAAGAGGCCTCCATCTTCATCCTCTTTCCGAATTACCAGCTTAAATTATGGTCGGCCTCCACTTTTTAGAGAAAGGTGTCAGTACACCTTTAGTGTTATCTGACCAGTCCTTTATGGTCGGAAAGTGACTTTCATCTAATATAGAATATGACGTCCTTTATCGTTGTTCTTTGAGACGCCACAAATAATAAGTCCTCATTTTCCTTACATAAATTTCTGAATTAAGTAATATTTGCGAAATGGACAAGCAGAATATGAAATTAAGCTGTGCTGGAAAGAGTGGATGATGAAAGAATTGTGCTGATACTGATCGGGAAGAGAAAAAGAAATTGGCTTGGCGTACTTAGGGATGCACTGGAAGGAATGGTAAAAGGAAGAAAACTTAGGGGCAGAAGAAGATGTCTGATGATAGACAACATTAAGATATATATGTATGTACTTACACTATCTACCAAAAAGTAATTGGGCACTGTTTTTGCCTTCTTAGAACCTCGTGGTATCACCTCTTGTTGATATAACAGCAGCCACCCTGTCAGGCATGCTCTCCACTAGTTTGTGTAGGATATCCACTGGAATGCGTCGCCATTTCTCTTGCACCATGGCACTGAGTTGGACAATGGAAGTTGGCCCCATGTTTCGGCGGCTACTATGCAGTGGTATGCAGACAATAATGTTCACCGGTTGGACTGGCCTGCACAGAGTCCTGACCTCAATCTCATTGAGCATCTTTGGGACGAATTGAACCGGCGATTGAGGTCTCGGGAGATGCGGCCAACTTCCATTGTCCAACTGAGTGCCATGTTGCAAGAGGAATGGCGACGCATTCCAGTGGATATCCTACACAAACTAGTGGAGAGCATGCCTGACAGGGTGGCTGCTGTTATAGCAACAAGAGGTGGTACCACGAGGTTCTAAAAAGGCAAAGCAGTGCCCAATTACTTTTTGGTAGCTAGTGTATTTACACTACAAGTGGGCAAGCACCCGGTGGCAGTGGTACAAACAATATAAACAATACACAAAAAGAATAATTTGAATAATTTCGAGGGAAAAATTGTTCCGGGGCCGGGTATCGAACCCGGGACCTTTGGTTAAACGTACCAACGTTCATACTTACTAACGTACCAACGCTCCCCCGCTGAGCTACCCGGGTAGCTCAGTGGGGGAGCGTTGGTACGTTTAACCAAAGGTCCCGGGTTCGATACCCGGCCCCGGAACAATTTTTCCCTCGAAATTATTCAAATTAACTTTACAGGGAGTTATTCCTGAAAGCTTAATTTGCATAATACACAATACAATTATACAATAACAATACAATTAGATACACAATACAATTAAATACACAATACACTTATACACAATAATTACAATTAATAATAATACATAAAATAACCTAATTAATAAGTCAACCTAATTTTACATTACAACCTACATAAGGCTCTACATAAGTTTCACATTGGTACTGATAATAATCTTTCAATTTACTCTCATCTCATTCACTGTACTGGCACTATGACACATTTCACTGATACTTTAGAACACATTTCACTGACACTATATAACACATTTCATTGACATAAATTATTACTGATCGAAACTATTCAATGTACTGTAAAACCATAACTACACTGACTTACCACGCTTCACTGATACAACAGTTCAAATAAAACAAACGATTACACCCTTATTCATACTTACTAACAGAACTACATTTAAACTAAACATTTCTAGTCTAAGAACCTCTTAGAAGCTAAGACCCTCTTATAAGATGGATCATATGCGGAGACTAAGAGGAATGCGGTAAATAGGGAAGTTTGGAGAATGCTGGGTTTGCAATGGAAGACTTTCCTTTGGGCAGAAAACTATGAATGAAAAATTGCATTCTTAATCGCAATATACACATCCTTGTTAAAATTATTTAAATCCGTGCAACTGGAAAGACTCTACACAAACAACCAGACTGTTGGACAACGTATTTAAAATTCTTTGCCATCAGCAATGTTAAAATGCGGATTTTTATCAGAAAATCGAAATAGGAATCTATTAGTGTCATGTTACTGTTAGGATCAATAAGCAGAGCTGTCACTGATGCTGACTTCATAACCAGCTCACGCGTGTGCTACACGTTAGCTAGAGCTTAGAAATATTTTGTGCGGAGTGTAAATGTTTGCTCGGTGCTCTAACTTTGAGATAAAGAATTAATTAAAAGTTTGTAACGCCACCAATCTCTGCATACGTATAGGTGACGGGTATGCGCTATGCCACGTGTCATATTTATCTGCGACGCGAGTCGGAACCTGGCAACCATTTCTAAAAGTCTGGGCTTCACGATAACTGCGAGGCTTTGTGGTTGCCTTCACAATTTGGTCCCGTGGGACTGTTACCGGAAGACGTAGAAGTGCGAACGGCATGGGGCATACACTGAGTTTGAATGTTAATAATGACTGTGGGTATATATTCAGGTGAAAGTTAATATCCGGTTTCGTGCGTCCGTCCCCGCCTGATTAACAGTTGCATGTTGTGCGCTTCGGGATTCATATTTGCGGGGGTTTAGAATGTTTGCAGTCGTTAAATCTGTTAATGTCATTTTATCCACAAACACCAGCTGTCAATGTTGACATGAATTCGCATGTGGTTTTGAATGTGTACACAAAAATCTTTGGAACAGTTGCTAGTAACAGACTGGATATGGAAATGAAATCTTTAACAATAGTAGGCCACAAACTGAAATTGAAGAGTGTGATACCAAAACTCGCTCAGTCTGTTTGGCCATTTTTATGATTTATACATACAAGCTGAACTGGAAGTAATGTCATTAATTTTTAAAGGGGTTATTCTTTGAGACATTTCAAACAAAAAAGTCTAATACAATTTTGCTCGTTTTTGCTTCCTTTTAAAAGAAAAAAAATTGTTTTATATGAAACATTTTATAGCGTGTTTTGGGAAAGACATTGATTTAATTCCCAGTATACTCAGTTCATTTAAGAGAGCATTTTATTATGACTATTACACTCTTACTACGTCATACTACTTTTGACCAATAAAACGGTACGAAAGAACGTATTTAAACAAATCATGGCTGCTTATCGCACAATTTTATCGCGTCCCTAGCATTTGTTTAATTTTATCGCGTCCCTAGCATTTGTTTAATTTTATCGCGTCCCTAGCATTTGTTTCTTTGTTTGCCAACATTTGAAACTGCGCTGGTCTGGACGTCAAAAAAAAATATATATATATATATTTATATATATATATATATATATATATATATATATATATATAATTACAAACCACTCCAGTCGATGCACAGCAGTTTCAAATATGACTCGCATTGGCATTCAAGAACAAGAATTAATAAAAATCACTGATCATGCCTATGCATCTTCTGAAATCCGATTTACAAATAAATGAAGAGCACCATT
This sequence comes from Periplaneta americana, assembly GCF_040183065.1. NCBI lineage: Eukaryota > Metazoa > Arthropoda > Insecta > Blattodea > Blattidae > Periplaneta > Periplaneta americana. The sequence goes on from NC_091120.1 coordinate 45,966,085, forward strand.
CGGAAATCCTGAATAAGTTTAATACACCATGTAGGCCTAAATCAACGAGTTCCACTTCTATTATGCACACGTCCAATATAACATCAATTGAACCACCAACCACATTCAAATTTAAAAATTGTACATTCAATAATTATTCCTTTTAAAATTATTCATGTTTATTTTTTATGTCACCGTCGTTAATTAAAACTTTTCTAACACTTGTGTATATTAGTTAGGTTATGTTATAGCTTCTGCTATATGATATTATGGATAGTCACGTATCAGGGATTGTTTAATATTGATTTATTGAAAATCATCTGTCAAGTGACGTTGATTACTGGGATTCGGATAATTGAAGTGGAATGTTGCATTTTAATAAAAATGAAACTGAATCAACAAAGCCTTCTTGACTAGTAACATTGCCATCGTGTATAATAGATCGAGAACTTCTCGACGAGAAGGCATTGCTTACTACTGCCATCTAGCATGCATCTAGCGTAATATTTGTAATGTTGAGATGGTACAATAATACATTTGAAGACAGTTGTACTTTCGTAAGTCAATTAATATTTTATTGTATTGGAGTACTTCGTTACTTCTAATCTTTATATACTTTCTTCTAATCGTGTAATAGTCAATTAAATCCCACTCGAGTTTTGATTTTCTCTAGATAAATCAAAACGTCTAGTGAGATTACTGTTGATAATACATGATTATAAGAATTTTAGTTTTGTCCTCTAAATGTGCAAAACTTTGATCCAAACAAATGTAACATTTTAAAATTCCTTTTTAGAAGTTACATTTGTTCAGATTAAATTTCTCCACATTTAAAGGGCAAAAGTAAATATTGTTCAATAATATTTTATCAAAATACACTGCTCTCTTAAATTGACTTAACATGTTGTGTTTTATTTAACGACGCTCGCAACTGCAGAGGTTATATCAGCGTCGCCGGATGTGCCGGAATTTTGTCCCGCAGGAGTTCTTTTACATGCCAGTAAATCTACTGACATGAGCCTGTCGCATTTTAAGCACACTTAAATGCCATCGACCTGGCCCGGGATCGAACCCGCAACCTTGGGCATAGAAGGCCAGCGCTATACCAACTCGCCAACCAGGTCGACTTGACTTAACATATTAGGAATTAAATCAGTGATTTTCCTATAACACGCCATGAAATGTTTTATGTAAGACAACTGTTATCTCGAAAAGTAAGCAAAACGAACAAATTGTATTACATTTTTTCTTTTAAATGTCTCAAAGAATAAACCCTTGAAATTAATGACATTACTTACGGTTCATCCCGTATATGTGATTACGTTTGAGACCTCATTATATTTTAAGTTTTTCTTCCAAAACAACGCACAATCCTTGTCTAAAATTTTGTGTTATTGTACATGTCACTTGAAAACTCGCTCAGTCCGTAGATCGATGAATATATATATATATATATATATATATATATATATATATATATATATATATATATATATATATATATATACAAGGTGTTTCTGGGTTGGTGTTACAAACTTTCAGGGATGATGGGGAAGGGCACATGTATCAATTTGAGATGAGGAACCCTAGTCCGGAAATGACTGAGTCGAAAGTTATAAGCAAAAATAGTTGTGTGGAAATGGAATTGTAACTTGGCACCACGTGCCCTCTTTCCTTTAACCTTTGGAACAGTTGTGGAAAAATGGTATGGGTCGGATGTCTCCTACGTAGGTACTTGTCCCGACACAATCTGTGAGCTTGTCTACTATTCCCATTGGCTCATCCGTATTCGAAAATCAAGTCTGCATATTCCGCTCTCGTGTAGTCGTCCATTTCACTAGGACTGATCGACTGGACACTGCAACTTGTACACATATACTGCTGTCTACAGATGTGCATATCAGGACCGACCATGTCCGTTACACATTACGCTATACTTTAGTATAGTTTCCTGTCCCCACCCCTCAGACAGTGTACTGAATGGAATACTGTAAGTAGACAACGTATACAACGTCAGATGAATACAGTATGTGTGAGATGTACAGATAAATACACATAAATAAGGTGTACAGAGGAATAAAATTATTTCATTTTCACACAACTCTTTTTGCTTGTAACTTTCGACTCGGTCATTTCCGGACCAGGGTTTCTTATTTCAAATTGATACATGTGCCCTTCCCCATCATCCCTAAAAGTTTGTAACACTAGGCCGGAAACAGACTATATATATATATATATATATATATATATATATATATATATATATATATATATATATAAACTTGCTCAGTCCTTTCATAAAAATGAACTGAACGCGTTTTGGGATCACACTTTTCAAATTTGTGAAGAGGTACTTTCGTCATTGATATCAGGGATACATCGACACTTAGAATGCGTCACCCAGTTTCGGAAATGAAACTACATTTGTAGTGATTTCAATATTTTATTTTTTTCTTGATTTACAAATGTCGAGTTGGGTCTATAAGCATCATCAACGTCATCATCATTGTATTTCAACGTATTAATCCTTGAAGAACTGTTATTGTCTGAAGGAAGTGATTTTTTTTATTAATTCTATCTTCGTTTAAAGAGTTTCATTTTTAATTTTCCCATTACTTATAGAATTTGTTTTCTGTTTCTTAAATAACTTCTCTTATCTTTCTTCATGTGTTCTTTTTATATTTACAGACTTCCGTTTATAACCTTCCGCCGTTTACAAAATTTCTCTTAGATTCTTCTCTTATTTCTGTCCCATTATCGCTTTTGTTTACTTTACCATTCAGTTACAGAATTTATTGAATTCTTTTCTAATTTGTAAAATTCCCGTTCGTGCTTATCTAAGGGAAGTGTGACTTTAGGAAAGTATGGAATAATTATTGTAAGAATAATATTTTAATCATAATGGTTTAATAATTACAATTTTTGCTAGAGATTAGCTATTTCAAGCAAGCTTCGAAAAAGTTCAGCTCGGGAGTACTATTTGTGCGTTGTAAATTAATTAATTCTTTCATGTCAACACTGTTGGACGAGCCAAATTTAATTTGTTTGTGGACACCAGGCGCTCCCGAGAAAGGAGTTTTTTTTTTTAACTTTTAGACAATTAATTTTTTACGTTTAATTGAAACCATACAATTAACTATTCAGTTCTACATTTCCTGCTGATCGTTGCTGGTAGTTTGATATGCTCACATGTCAGCGTAGGCCTACATATTATTATTATTATTATTATTATTATTATTATTATTATTATTTTATTTTTTTTTTTATTTTTTTTTTTCGTCATCGTCATTCATGCGAGTAAGCTCCACTAGCCTATGCGATCTTGACAGTGTTGAGTTTAATACTAAGTTATATTGTTCGTTTGGTTTGTCAGCATTTCTCTTCCTTTTTTTTTTTACTGAGCTACTTTAATGAAGCTGTATCGAATACTGGGTTATCTAGAGTCGATGTAATTCATAACAGCGAGATGATATTTGGCGAAATGAGACCTAGGATTCGCCATAGATTACCTGACATTCGTCTTACGGTTGAGGAAAACCTGAGGAAAACCCAACCAGGTAATCAGTCCAAGCGGGAATCAAACCCACGCCCGAACTCAACTCCGAATCTGCAGGCAAACGCACTACTGTCTTAGCTACGCCTGTGGCTAGAATCGCTATTTGTTAAAAGAGCGGAAGTCACATTTTTTTTATTGAAGTGTGTTCTCTTACCATATAAGTAATAATTTATATTAAAAGAACTTTAAAAAGCCCAGTAAAGATGGTTAAAATGCATCATAACAATTTATAATTTATGTTAAAAGTGCGGATGCCCTTGACAGTTTTTTGTCGCTCCTGTAAAATTTGTATTTTTGGACTTCCGCCCTTTTAACAAATAGCGATTTATTTGTTTTCCTTTCTGTTTATAATTGTATATTTAAATGGCAGTTGTTTTGACTCTATGTTAATTAATATTATGCCATTTAATGTGTATTCTATAATTATATCTACAATATTAATTACGTTTAATTCTTCTGGTATTTATCGAGTTTTAATATGTTCTGTTTCTACGTACGGTACTATGTACTGTGAATATTTTATTAGTGACGTTCAACATTTCTTATTCATAAGTGCCGAAAAAAAATCATATAAATTTTTAATACTGTAGAACCTAGATCATGGGTGTCCAAACGTCTATAGAACCTGGAGATATTGCACGTCAAGCATGCTCTGCTAAGGTCAATAACTGCCCTGACCTTAAAGAATATGAGCTGCGGGTTGCTTACGCCAGGGGGTACCTCGTACAACTTACAATTGGACATCTATGACCTAGATGATGTAGAGTTTCGCTCGGACGCGGGTTCGATTCCCGTTTGGCCTGATTAACTGGTTGGGTTTTTTCCGAGGTTTTCCGCAACCGTAAGGCAAATGTCAGATAATCTATGGTGAATCCTCGGCCTCATTCCGCCAAATATCATCTCGCTAACACCAATCGACGCTAAATAACCGAGTAGTTGATACAGCGTCGTTAAATAACCAATTTAAAAACCTAGATATCATGTGCCCAGTTTGCTGCCCTGAGATATATCAGTGGCACGAAATTACAATTTTTACGGATGTATTATGTCATGAAATTGAAGTCTTCTTGGACTTATATCTGAGAATTTACTGTATTGGAGTACGTGTTTAGTAAAACAGGCCTTGAAGTAAATTTTTATTGTTGGGACCATTGGAGATTATTATTGAAAACCACAGACAAAGGGACAATGCCAAAAGATTTTTTTGTTTGTTTTACTTCTATCATATTCACTGTAAATAAATGTAGGCAGATCCCATTCCACAGCATATTACGAAATACGAAAAGCCTGAAATCCCATAAGGGCAACGGCCTCCTACAGGAGTGTAGGGTGAGATGAAAGTCTACTACACTTGAGGAGCCAGTCCAAGAGAACTTACACTATACTTACAAACTAAACACATAAACAAATTATACCAGCTAAACACGAAAAAGTATACAGACTAAACACATAAATTATGCAAAACTAAACATCCACAAAAAACTATGCAAACTAAACATCCACAAAAAACTATGCAAACTAAACATCCAGAAAAAACTATGCAAACTAAACATCCACAAAAACTATGCAAACTAAACATCCACAAAAAACTATGCAAACTAAACATCCACAAAAAACTATGCAAACTAAACATCCACAAAAAACTATGCAAACTAAACACATAAATTATAATCTGAACAGACAACTGTCCAGACTACACACACGATAAAAAAAAAGAAAAAATTACACAAACTGAACACATACACAGTCTTAACTCACAAACAAACTAAATACACAAAAACCTATACAAATTGCACACATAAATTGTACAGCCTAAACACACAAACTATCTAAACTAAACGCACAAAAACGATACAATTGAACACTAAAATTATACTAACTAAATACATGAACTATACCAACTATACACGGAATCAAACTATCCAAACTGACACAGGCAAAAATAACTATATAAACAATACACAACTATACACAGTTTACATAGTGTTCGTAATTTCTTCCAGTCTTTTCCATGCCTGCCTGTCCCTCGCTGTCCTCGTCCACTGCGCTCCAATCTCTCTCCGGAACATGTCCGACCACCTTCTCCTTGGACGTCTTCTGCTTCTTTTCCCAATGCGTGGGTCCCACATGGTCGAGGCATACGTCCACCTGCTGCAGTCCATCCTACTCACGCGTCCGCCCCATTTGAGACGTAGCGCCAGCCTCACTGCATCTTGCCTACCGCTTCTTTTATTCGGATGTCTGTGTTTCTTATCCTGGCTTGCAGTACATCATATTGAAATATAAACATTTATGACTTACATATAACAGTTCCGTCTTGTTATATGATGTTGAAAGATTAGTGTGCTCAGCGTGTAAGAAAAGGTTGCACAAGACTGTCACAACCCTTGTTTAAGTAAGGATTACCTACGCTCTGATGTAGGAGATAAATGTGGCTGGGCTTGTGAACAGACAGTTCAATGGGCCTTAACAAGTTATTACTGCTTGAATTCCTCGAGCAACTCGGCAGTGAAATAGATGGAACTCAATTGAAGAAAAGAGAGACTAGGTCTGCCAGTGACACGGACATAACGCGTCTCGTTGCCATGTTGATGAGAGTCGTTGAATGCCAGGTTGAGAAGCACGTGGAAAACCGGCGAGATGATTCTGTGTATACAATTACGGAGAGCAATACGTTGACTCGAAATGCTGCTACCACTTACTTAATACCCTAAGGGTGAAACCTAACCATTTTCCCCCATTACTACATAAGCTACTAGATTATGGTGATTTTCTAGTTTTCAAGTTGAATTTTCTTTTGCCAACTTCGTTTCGAATTTCGGTACTGAGAAAATACCGCAACTGGTAGTGATTTTATAACTCTTATGTTGGCAGTAGTGACACAAGTTTTCGGTAGTTTAAATTCTTAAAATTAAAATTGTTCTAGATTTCTGAGCCGATTACTGGAAGCTAGTGAAATTTGAACATACTAATAATAAATTAATATCGGTATTGATATTAATACATGATAGTTATTTTATGTGTTGCTTTGTGTTGTGGTTACAACTCAACATTATAGTCAGGTAGGCTAAGTGTAAATACATATAATATATTTCGTGTGGTTCATACCCTTGGGTAATCGATAGAAGTGTCATTTCATATCTTAATTAATTTCTTTCGTGTTTTATAATAATGGCGTAAGTATTCTTAAGCATACATTTCAAAGTGGCATTCGTTTTCGGAATTCGTACTAATCAGTTCACGTGATCAAACAAAATACATTTTTAGGTTAGGTTTTGTGAATAGTAAACTGTTTAATCAAAGTAATGAATTTCATGTTGTCAGACAAAATGCATTTTAATATTAGATCATACACTAATCTACTAACTACTAAAATAATGTGCGAGAGGTTCAGGAGGAAAATTTAATGTACTCTTTCACAAATTATTGAACCATTTAGAAAATACCTCCTCAACATAAAGATGAGATGTAATAAATAAGCAAGACATCGTTATTGTTAATATATTATTATTATTATTATTATTATTATTATTATTATTATTATTTTCACATTTCAATGCACTGAATTACAAGGTATATTCGCAACGTATCAAAAGAAAACTCTTTTCAAGAAACGCTTTGAAATATTGTTGAAAGGGATTACACATTATACACAAATCTCGATGAAATCCTTTTTCATGTTTTATGTCTGATTTTGATGTGAAAATCAGTTTTGACTATATATAGTAGAGCATCTATTATCCGAAACAATTGGGAACGTGTGGTGTTCGGATAACTGATTTTTGGATAACCGATCACTTACGAAAACAAATTGTACCTGTGTCATAGGAGCAGTATGAAACAGGAAACGCTGATATTAAACACGAAACTGTACATACAGTATATATTATTTTGTATCACACGTTTTTCTTTTCTGTTTTCTATTTCTTTTTTTCTTTTTTCTATTTCTTTTTTTCTTTTCTGCTTCAGAGCTGAGACTTTTTTTTTGGGGGGGGGGGGGTCGCTAGGCCCGAATCTCTCAAACAGCACTAGCGAAACTTCTACATGGCGCGAGCGCAAGACTGGAACGCTTTCGGTTAACCGATGTTTCGGTTGATTGGTATTCGGATAATCGATGCTCTATTATAATTAAATATTTTCCATGTACCTTTTGCTATTACACTGCTTTTGAAAGAATCGAGTTCTATCTGTCTATATACTTTTTTTTTTTAACAATTTGCAAAATTCGGTGTTTTTCCCCCCCTTTAATAACAAAATATTCCATTCCGAACTTCTCTATAAGTCACTTTTCTAAAGGAACGCTTGGTGCTCTTAATTTTCGACATGTTCCTTAGTAGTGTAAATTATAAAACAGCGAAATTAACACTAACATATATGCATGTATAACAAATAAGTAAATGAAAAGAAATAAAATATACTTCCATAAAAATAAATGTATTTAAATGTGGTCATTCACAATTAACTACATTTATTTTAACATTATTTTCGGTCTTGTTCTCGTTGTTGTTTCCGTTCCTTGTTTATTGTGAACCAGCCTTAATTAATTTATTTTGCTAATAATTGTAACATAAAATATAATATAAATAGAAAAACTTTAGCTCGCCTCTGAAAGAGTAGAACTCGTGCTCAGGGGCGGATTCCTGAATTGAAATTAAGAAGTATATAATATAAGTTGCCTCATGTCTACTACGCAATAAGAATATATGAATTTAAATTTACAATTTTTCAATTTTTATAAAATCCATACCTAACTTTTTTAATTTAATACTAGAACTATTAGAATTGACAAGATTAGGATATTTAAATATAAATTTGTTATATATTCTTGGCTCTAAATTACTACTATGATTAAATACTGTAGCAGTGTTGCATTTTGGTTCAAACAATCGTAAAGAACTCATACCTTTTGTTTCATAACAATGAGAATACAATTCAAAATTATTTCGATTTTATATATGAATTTTATTAATATAATATGATAAATTTGTCTGATTTTAAGAACATTAAAGTCTAGAAACAAATTTTGAGATGGAACATCAGTAGGTTTACGAAGACATTTTAATTATTTTCTTCTGTAATAAATAAAGTGGATTAAAATTGGATTTAAATAAGCTACCCCATCCTATAATTCCATACATAATCACCGATTGAAATGAAATTAAGTAGGCCTATAGTGTGCGTAATAAACTTATTGACAAGTAATTCCTCAATAAAACAAAACAATTTATTATTTTACGTAATTTATTACAAAGGTAATTAATGTGTTGTATACAGCTGAAGTCTTATTAGTGAAATATGTTACTAGTCAACGAAGAATGCATTGTAGATGGGAAGGAACCTACCATATTATCCCCTGTCTTCATGAGTTATGCCTTATTGTTGTCACTTATAAGTAGAGCTAGGATTCGTATGTAGTAAAAGCTAATATTTTAGTCGGTATAGTTTATAAACATGCAAGCCATGCCCCCCACTCCTCATACTTGCCATTCTTGTCATTCAGTACTTCCATTAAGGGTCTTTAATCCTCTTAACCACCACTTACAAAACAGCGGGAGTTTTAAAAGCTGCATTGTCTAGTCCTTCTGACTTTTCTTGTTTTTCGAGTCTTGTCAACCAGGCTTGAAACCTTCTTAACAGGCATCACATTGACTCAACTATACTCAGCGTCATTCTTAACTCTTACTACATATACATCCTAGCTCTGTTATAAGGTTCAAATCTGTCTTAGGACAGTTGACTAAACAACAGTCATTCTTGGAACAAACGTATCACCTCGATTCACTATTTATTTGGTAGAAAACTTCCAGGAAATGCCGACAGGTATGGAAGGAAAAGTGAAAGGTGTATTTCCATTTAGACGACCGTATAATTCATTTGGTAGAATAACTGTCTAAGGACTAGAAGTCCCAAGTTCAATCTCGGTAGGTGGCGGGGTTTATCACACTACCTCATTCTGGAGCCGAAAACATGAAATCAGGGAGCTCCACCTTCGTGTCCCTACACTTCTCCATGACATGTAAAGGAGATAACTTCGACGTAACTTTATTATTATTGAATATTTTATGTTCTCCGCTATGGAGCAACGGTTAACATATCTGATCGTGAAACGAGCGGGCCCGGATTGAAATACTGTTTGGGACAAGTTACCTGGTTGAAGTTTTCCGGGGTTTTCCCTCAACCTATTAAGAGCAAATACTGGACAACTTTCGGAGCTGGACTCTGGACTCATTTCGCTGGAATTATCAGCTTCATTTCACTCAGATGCTACATAATTATCGTAATTGATAAAGCGTCGTAAAATAAACTAATTAAAATAATACCTTTATGATGCCTGAAAATTGATTCGCTGCATTCTAAGGATGTATTAGCGATAGAAACTTCACTACAGAATTAGAGTGGCTCCACGTGGTGCTGAAAGTGATTAGCTGGGCTGGTATTTTGACACTCGTATGCGGACATGAAATTCGATTACGAGCGCCGACTTGTCTAGCTGTCCGCATTCTTCATCTCGTGCAGCATATGAACGTTTTAAATTAAATTTTGTGTACCGCGGCTGCGATAGAGTTGCTCCATTAGAACTCGTCTATATTTCCTACATTCACTTTATATAGTGCGCACCAAGAAAAGTGTAATGCATTTTTAGCTTTTAGCAAAAGTTTGGAATTCCGTAAGATGTAACAAATTATCAGGAATGAAATATATCAACAGAATCTTTCATGAACCCTTTTTTTGTTACCTGTTCCTCAATCATTATGTTTGTCTGCCTATCTACGTCCCTAGATTACTATCGACAAATCCGTCTGTCCACCTAAGGCGTAGTATAACAATCTATCTACCTATATACCTATCCTATCTACCCAGTGACACATCCATCTGCGTCTCTACCCATTCAGCTACCTATAAATAATCACTTACTTACATATAGGGTGAACAGATTCACATCGATAAAAAAGAGGACACAAAGCTTAAAAAAAGGAGGATATTATTCGAAAAAAGAGGACAGAAAATATGTATTTAGATTTAGGCTTATTATACATGTAGTTTAAATTCGGTCAATACCTATTTTATTACAAAATATTTACAGTATAGATTTAGACTTATATCATAGGCCTACTACTTTAAAATATATTAATATCTATTTTATCACAAAATAATGATGAAGAAATTAATAACAATGATTTTACAGTTAGCTACATATCAACGTCAAGGGAACTATATTTGAATCGATTACAGTGAAACTTCTCAATAGCGGACACCGCAGGGGAAAAATTAAATGTCCGTTATTGAGAAGTGTCCGCTATTTAGAAAATCGTTAGTATGTATATGTATACAGTACGTTAAAATTTCTCACATATATTCAATACTATTTTTTACAGTATAAGGCCCGATGCAGACTAGCGTCATAAAGACTCGCGTCCATTGGTTGACGCTGCGTCCCTGTGTCCACCCGTCCACACGTAGCGTCATAATTACGCATATTGTTCCGACTTTTGGAATCTTTCAGAGATCCATGATGGAAGTGTACAGACGAAAACGCGCTGTTTTTGCGTATTTAGTTTACAAAAACTACTTGAAGCGCACAGAGAGGCGGTTTTGGGAACATCCATTGGTTGCCAAACGATTACTTCAAGGTACTTTTACGACAATGTTCACAGAGTTGAGAGATGATGATACAAAATTTTTCAATTATTTCCAAATGAGTATTAAATCATTTGATGAACTGGCATGTAAGATAAGTGACGTGATCAGAAGTGAAGATACTGTGATGAGACTAGCAATCCCTCCCTTAGAAATGTAAATTTTAAGGCAAGTTCACTCATTCAAAGTATATTGATATTGAAAATGAAATATGTTTAGTTTGGTATTATTAGGTTATATTTTCTAAGTTTTAAGGTATAAGTTTTAAAAGTATAACAGTGAACTTTAAGGAAGGCTTAAATAACTGACAAACAACTATATTGATTAGCTATCTAGCATTTGAATACGTAATATATCACTGAAACATTACAAAAATTAATACAATTACACTGCACTTACATGACCAACAATTAGGTCTAAGGAAACTGAAACAAGTCTACAGACTCGGTGGAGTCTTCTAGTGAGTGTGCGGAAGTTGAAATGTTGCTCATCGCAGGAGAACATTGAACAGAGAGAGGTTACTGCCAGGGCACACGTGGCTGGTTTTGGGAAGGAAAATGCTGTTCCTGAGGAACATTGTGCTGTGTATGGGTTGCGGTATGAATAACAGACAGTCTTATTTTCTTGGCAAAGTCCAAAACTCCACTCCTAAAATCCAATTTTTTTTTCAACATTGAAAGTACTGACGATTGGAATCAGAGACTAAAAAAAGACCTATCATCATTAGGTTTAGGAGCAGGAACATTAGGGATTGGAGTCTTCATGAAAGATATCATAGTATCCTCCAAATCCCTTCGTTGCTTTGCTGGACGCTCAGAGAGGAAAGGTGGGTTAGCTGAGGCATTCCTCACTTGAAACATCCCACACTTCTGGGAATTTTTTAATCGCTTCAATAAATAATTCTATGTCGATTTCGCTGTCCATACTATAGCCGATAGACGCACGTGTGAATTGAACAACAGTCAACAATGAAGTGCCAGAACGCAGCAGTCAGCGGTGACGCTGCGTTCTGGCAGAACCCGCAACTAGAAAATTAACGCTGCGTCACCGCCGTCTATCTTTACCTGACGCTGCGTCCCGGGGACCACGTGTGTATGGGTCACTTTAGAACAATGTACTTCTAAACCGCGCATCAATGGGACGCTGCATCACAGCGTCCTTTTAACGCTAGTCTGCATCGGGCCTAATACAGTAGACAGTGAGATTGTTTACAATATTCATCCAGAGAGAAATCGTACTAGTAAATGTTCTGTAAATGAAATGAACATCAGTCACTGTACCACTTCATCTTACACAAAGAAATCTAGAATTGCATTCTTAGTGTATGATTTTAAAATAACATCCTTGTTTTTCAAAATTTCACTAACCTGAGATTTTCCAGCTCACGAACACTTAATTTCTCCTTCTCACTATGCTTTACAATATCCACTTTCTTTTTTAGTGACAAACGTTTACGTTTTTGTGACATTTTTAATGTGACTGTACTTCCGAAACTAAGAAAGTACTGACTGCTCACGTACAGTATCACAACTAACAACTGTGCTGCTTACCTTCAATAAAGTACAAGAACGTTCAAATGCACGATAATGATTGTTGCAAAGAATTCCGTTAGAGTTTCGTTTAATTTACAACAGCCTTTTTTCTTTCACGCTGTCCGTTATTTGGAAGTTGGAAGTTTTAATTGTTGTTGGCAGATACATTTCAGTGTCCGCGTCCGTTATTGAGAATGTCCGCTATTTGAAAGAATTTTATCATACGGGCCAATGTTATTTTGCAGGGGAATTTTAAAATGTCCGCTATTGAGAGGAGTCCGCTATTAGGAAGTGTCCGTTAAGGGAAGTTTCACTGTATTTCGAAAACGTAACATGTGACATTTTCGCGCATGTTACTTTTTTAACCAGAGTGATCTTTACTTTTTCCTATAACATATTGTTGTCAAAAATCATAAAGTAAGTCACGTATTTCGTCTATATAAATGGATAAGAAATGGACTTTTAGTTTGGTTAATGTAAATACTACTGAAGTAGTTTGCGCAGAACAGTACATGTTACGTGTTTTCGTAATAACAGATTCAATTATTAAAGAGGTCAGATAGTATCTATTTAGACTTAGGCTTAGGCCTATATTATACTTGAAATTATGTCAATATATATTTTATTACAGCATAGGTCTACTTATGATTAAACTTAATAATATAAAATGATTATAAGGTTAGCTACAGGTATGAAAGCAACGACAATAAGAAATAGGAGCAAAGAGAGTAATGCTCATTGGCAAAGAGTATATTCCGTCGTTGCTGCTACCAACTACAGGAACATTACTTGAGAAAGGCGTCAAATCAGATAATTTCAAAATATCAGGCATAGGCCTACAAGTTACGAAAAGGAGGAGATTTCTTGATTTTAAAAAATCCGTCCTGACCACGGACAAAGGCCTATAAAGGAGGACATGTCTGGACAAAAGAGGACGTCAGGTCACCCTACCTACTTACTGTATATACCCACGTACCTACTCACTGCATATTGAGCTATATTCGTACCCATCTTTTCATCTGACTACTCACATTTCTACCTACCTACACACATATACCTACTACCTACACGCATAACTACCTATCTAAAACACATGCTCATCTACCTAAACCCCATTTCAGTTTGGTTGATAGGCTTTTCCCTCTACTCACACTCCCTACCATCATTGAAGGGGAAGATGCTACTGTCCATCCTACAAACGTTCGACTAATTGACTTTCTACATAGTGACAAATTTTATTTCTGAAAGTGTCTACCAGTACTCTATATTTCGAAAGCCGTTACTAAGCGTTTATATTGAATTTTATTGCTGTTTATATTAACACGCACATTAAAAAGCTATTAACAACAGAGGATAAATGTTTTTTCCACCGCTAGTTGCTACTCTACAGCACACAGAATGGGACAGTCTGCACTGTGTTGCTCCCCCTGACTTCATAATACAAACTAACATTCGTAAATGTAATTATTATTTGAAAATATTGTAAGAATTACACAAAAATATACTCTAACATGTAATTGTCAAACATCTGTGACACTGTATTTTATATTCACTTATGTACTTTATTTCATATTTTATTTTCTAGTGTGTACAGCTTGGGGGGTGCAGGTATAAGAGGTAACAGCTACCAGTCTGTCACTGACGGACTCAGGGCAAGCAGAAGGGAAAGAAATGCCTTCGAATCCTCTCAACTTGTATGAAATGTCGTCTATGTACAGTCTTAGAAATAATTTATGGCGCTGGCGCACAGATATTTTCTAAGTCCCAGAAAGGAGGCACTGCGCATGATCAGAGGACGAGCGACCAGGTTCACAAGTGAACCAATAGTTGAGGTAATAACATTCGTTCTGTTTGCAACGCCGAAAGTTACCCAGCAATTCTGCTTCAAGTGGTTGAGGGAAAACTTCGGGGAAAAAATAGTAGTAGTCAGTGGCGGTGCGTCAATAAGAGCACAAGATAACGTGAACACCTTGTTTCCATTAATGCACGACTAGTTTTATTATTTGATACCGTATTGACGTAGTGGGGATGTATAATATCATAATCGAGTATTTTAAACTTCCCGCATCTTGCATCAACTTCTTACGCGGGAGAAAATTGTCTTTAGCTGGCCGCTTATGTATGACTCGTCAAGAGCACAAAGCGTTAAGTGAACATGATGAGTGTCTATCCTACAGATGTCAGGTCAATCGATGCCTATCGTTCATGTGCTATATCTCGAGGAGGAAATTTAATAGCCTGTAGATGTCAGCATCTAACTGTAGGAACGTTTACTTACTTGGATGTGTGTACAGTGCTGCTACGAGAGTGTAGTTTGTGAATTACTATACTTCAGTGTCGGCATAATAGCATAGTTGGCTTTCAAACACGTGCTGGCTGACTGTGGTGGTGGTGGTATGAATTTAAGTATCTGTATGGTAGTGTATAATATTTAAGAATAATATTTACTGGCATGTATTTATAGTAATCTATGCGAGTGGGATTACAGTACTGGTATAGCTATAGTGTATCAGTGTGTTGTGAATCAAAATATATTACTGAACACACGCGTTTGTAAATAACGAGACTGTGGTATGTATTCATTTTTAACAAACGTAAATAATGAACTCTATTCAAACAATTTTGAACAGTAAAGAACTGGGTAAACTGGCTTACCAAGAAAAATTGGAAATAAAAAGGCTGAGCTTCATTATTATTATTATTATTATTATTATTATTATTAATTTATTATTATTAATTTATTATTATTATTATTATTATTATTATTATTATTATTATTATTATTATTATTATTATTATTATTATATGTTGTTTTGAATTTATATACGGTTTTTTTCGATAGTGAAACATTGGAATCATGACATTTCATATTAGACTAAACGTACGATTTCAAATTCTCTTCGATTTTGGAACCACAAAATTATGAACACACATAATATTTTATCACGAGCCGCCTCTGGCAGTAGTAGTAGGTTAGGTTATTTTACGACGCTTTATCAACAGCTTAGGTTATTTAGCGTCTGAATGAGATGAAGGCGATAATGCCGGTGAAATGAGTCCGGGGTCCAGCACCGAAAGTTACCCAGCATTTGCTCATATTGGGTTGAGGGAAAACCCCGGCAAAAACTTCAACCAGGTAACTTGCCCCGACCGGGAATCGAACCCGGGCCACCTGGTTTCGCGGCCAGACGTGCTAACCGTCACTCCACAGGTGTGGACTCGGGAAAAAAAAAACCGACCAAGTTTTGAACCCGGGTCCGTTTGTTTCACGGTCAGGAAGGCAAACTGTTATTCCACAACGATAGACAAAGCTACTCTAACTGCTCCTACAAAAATACGACTTCAACAATTCGCTTTTATTGTTTCATATAAACTAGCTCGGATATTCTGATTTCCTGAAATAATGTATTTGCAATACCACCATAGTATTTGATCTGCCATTTGACAATTTCCCGTGGTTATGTTCATGACGCGTTATAGAGTGTTTATTCTTCGCTCTTCGCTCTTTGGTGCCTCAAGGGGTTCGTTGTGCTATTCAAAACTCTACATGAGAATGTAGACAATTAATGCGCATGCGCGAAGCTGAAATCACTGCCCTGATTGGCTATTTTTACGCGGGAAAGTGCTGTAGTCAGCTTCAGCACAACACAGCTTGGAGATTGCAAAAGTAAATTTTAACGAAAGAATGCTTGTTTGTAGAAGAAATCGGAACTAGGTAATTCAAGTGTCCGACTGCTATTGCCATCTACCTGATTTTTTTTTTAGGTTCCTCCTGAATCAGTCAGTAAGGGACGGAAAATGGAATCCCAGAAAATTGATGCCAAGGAAGTATATGGCCGTATAATTCAGGAAACTACTTATCGTTTCCAGTCTTTAAGCTACGTAGACGCAACAAAATTGTTAAAAAGCAAATTTGTTGACAATATTTCGCATAATTTTCCTGAACGCGAACTTGAAGTTGCTGTCAACAGATATACTGTACTGAACAAAAGAGTGTTAAAGACACAACTTTGAGTTCTATACGGAAGACCAGACTTCCGGAATATAGATGGCTGTTCAATTGTTACAATACATAGGCTCCAACAATTCACAGGATCCATTCTGTGAAGTAACGAAGTTGTTAAAGTAGCCACGTTCAATTAGTAGGCTAGCGGTGTCAAAGAGGACGGAAGCTTTGTAGTTTCAATAATTTTAATTATGTCGCTGTCCATTGTCGTCGTCAAGTCTTTTGAAGGCCGCTCCAATACTCCACGCGGAGTGTATAAACCAGAGTTGCAAATTTTAGCAGTGTGTCTTGTTCTAGTTCACAGTGAAAATTAATTATATTACAGTTCAGTGTATAATAAAAATGTGGAGGCCGTGGGAAGCGAGTGAAGTGTCGGAACCGATACCCATGAACGTCAATAACGACGATGGTAATAATAATAATAATAATAATAATAATAATAATAATAATAATAATATATCAGAGTTAAACAACAATTCAAATTCAAAAGCTAGACCAAAATTATGTAAGCAGTGTCAAACGTTTGTGTGCAATGCTCACACGTATGTTCTGAAAAACAATTTAGGTCAAGGAAAAATTTCGGAGACATCTAAAATTATTAAATTAAATACAAATACTGTAAGTAAAGTTGTAAAAAAGGGATCTAAGACACCTAAAAAGCGTGGACACAAAGTCACAAAATTTAATAAAGTAGATGGTTTTACGTGTGATTACATTCGCCGTGAAATATATAGTTCTTACAATAAGGGCCAATCCTTAACAATAAAAGAATTATTACAAAAAGTCAAACTTTCCGGTTTCCCTTATGGAGAAACATTTAATTATTTCTTTAAATAATTAATTTAAAATAAATAATCTAAATAATATAAACAATCTTCAAATTAACTCATGCTTTGAGCAATTAAGCCTAGCCCATATCCATGTTATATTAATATATAGCAGCAACAAACAAGACGTGACAACGTCGCATTTTCATTTTATTATCGGTGCGTGCAATGAAGACCTACAGATCTTAAAAGGAATGCCGCTGCCTAATAATTAAACGAGGCAACTTTAAATATTTTGGTTACATCACCAATGACCACTGCTGAGCCAGATAGAAATTTTTCTTGCTTGAAACGCATAAAAACGTTTTTAAGAAACACTATGTCACAGGAGCGGGTCACTGCTCTTGCAATACTATCAACAGAAAATACTGGGTGTTCAGTTCAAAATATGTCATGGCTCGCTGTATGTCGTCATGTGGCTAGCCGATGAGCCTAGAGAATTCAATCTTCCTACACTTCCTCAGAGGCGTATTACCTAAATGCGAGAGAAGTTGCCTAGCAAGTACGGCGTTCATTCTGAAGATTACTTACCGATACGTACGGTAACGCCAGTAGTGGCAAGAATGTGAACTGTTTGGAAACACGTACTGAAGTGAGTTTTTTTTTCTTACTGTCGGGATATGGGGAGAGGGTTAAGACGATTACTTACGTATTTGTTAACCTGGACGGTCAACATGGACACGGAGCATTTTGATTTGTGTTGTGGAATGTTGCCGTACGCAATCGATGATAACAAATACCCTGCGTACGACTTGCCCGCGCAAAACACAGTTCGAAAGAGTTTATGGTAGCACACAGACTTTACAGACCGCCATCTGTTGCTACGACATTCAAGTTATACCGTACACGTTCTCAAGTTCAGATTGAACGCCTTGATTAATAGGCAACTTCTCTGACATAAAAGCTGAAACTCGCTTCAAATCGCTGACTCACAACAGTGACGTCATGACACACTTTGAAATGAACACCCAGTAGTATGATGTCCAAGATGCCAGGGTAAATGACAAGTTCTGCAGTAGGAAGGAACGTCGTATGGACTTCATATTTCGCCACTAGGCGAGTCTCAAATTAAGATAAATACAAGTGTGTACAGTAGGCCGATATAGAGATTGTAGCACACTCATTATTTTGGCCACCAGCAGCTACTGCAAAAAAAAAAAGACCAAGTTTTGAACCCGGGTCCGCTCATTTCACGGTCAGGAAGGCAAACTGTTATTTCAGAACGATAGACAAAGCTACTGTAACTGCTCCTACAAAAAATACGACTTCAACAATTCGCTTTTATTGTTTTCCGTTATGTTGACGTTTACAATTCATACAAACTGGCTCGGATATTCTGATTTCCTCGTCGTTATTCTGTTGACGTGACTCGTAACATTACAGAGACGGAAAAGGTAATGTCAAAGGGATTTGTGAAGGTCTGTATGCCAAGTAAATAACGTTTAATGTTCTAGTATAGAAGTTTATTCGTGCAATATGTTGCTTATACCTCAGTGTACTACAGTCCTTGAATTGACGCGTGTCAACTTACATGGAGATAACTGTCTGAAGCAGGCAGTGCTCTGTATAGAACTTAGTTGTGTGGCAAGGAAAATACAGCGACTTTCAATGGGTGGTTCGAAACGCGTGTTTGCTTTCCAGAACTGTGTTACAACATTTTCAGTGATGAAAATATTCTGCAATAAGAGAAACTTACTACTAAATACAGGGACATCATTTTATTTTTACTTAAACTTTTATTGTACCTGAGTTTTTTAATATACTTCACTCCCACCCCTTCTACTAACGAAGTTTCAACCAAACTGTCGTCCATACAGAACCAAGGCCGCAGTACTGAGTTAGTGATTATAGTACGTTTCAGAAATATGTTCGCGTTTTCCAGTGACGAAAATTTCCAATATTGAATCATATTTTCGCACAGGTACTGTCGTCCGTTTGCCTACGTCGCATCCCGATTTCCCCCACTGCTTCTGCTCGCTCCACTGTAAAAACTAGTGGCTGAGCTTTCTTTGCTCTTTTCTGAAAACATTAATTTCTGTTAGGAATTAATTGGACGTCTACGTAATATTATGCAACTGTCCAAAATAACTTAAATAATAATTAACTATCACGTGATTTCCCCCCCCCTTTCTACGATCCTGCGACATAATCACTTGTACGGACAGTAGATAGCATGTCTGAGTAATTTTATCTTTGCGGGTCGGGCAGAAGTGGAGATTGAATTTACAGTACGTAAGGTACTCTTTTATAGAGTAGATACAGAATTACTTCAACATGAGTTACTAAGTATGAAGGACGAAACTGGTCATTGGAATTAGATGCAATAGTCTATAGTACTTTAAAAGGCACAAAAGAACTGAAGCCTGTATCGAAATGAACATTTTGAAAAATGTGTTTAAATATCCATATTATGATTATTTTTCATTTTAACTTTATTCTCTATATCGTAGGCTAATGTGCTGTAGAAAGTATAATATACACTGCATAATGAATAGTTCGCATGGATAACTCAGTTCGTGAGTAAAAATACTTATTGTTAATACTGTACTGTATTTTGATTAAACAAAACCTATTGAAAATTATCATACTCAAAATCGCGATATTTCCTACTTTACGTAAATGAATGAACTACTTTTCTTCCCTCCTGTACCTAGTAAAGTGATTTGTTTGTATTTTACGCCAGTATCATCGAACTCCAGTCGTGGAAGGAGGTAGCAAACGGCGTTGATCCAAAGGTATAGCCAGGTTAATATTAAAAATGTTAGTAAAAATAAAATGATGTCGCTGTATAAAAATATATATATAGTATTTCAAAATATGAACATCAACAACACAAGATTACACCTATGACCTGATTGTCCTCGTTTTTATAATAAAATATCATTAGAGATGTCGATTTTCGTTGAGACGATAAATGCGAAATGTGCCTAAATTATGTCAAAATAAGTGATTTTATACTTAAAGATAAAACACACATGTTAGGTCAATTATACAGTGTTCATAGATTTGATAAGAAACATTAAAGATTATATATTACAGTTATATGAACACTAATAAATATAATATAATTATTAAAGAAATTATTAATAGTCAGACATGTTTCGGAGATGCTTCTCCATCTTCAGTAACTATTTACCACGATTTCAAAATGAAAAGAAATGTAATTAATCTCTTGTATAATTTTATTTAAAAAATTAACGACAATTGGAAAATATGAGATGTCTGAATAGTAATATTTAAGTCTTTTAATAGCTGGAAAAGTTAAAAAAAAAAAAAACTAATTTATAACCAACATTATTGTGTCTTCTATAAATGCATATTATAATTAAAACTATAAAAGAAAATATAAAAAGTATAATGACGTTAAAAAATGTGATAGTAAAACTGACAATTTAAAATAATTAACATCTTATATTGTATGTACAGGGACATCATTTTATTTTTACTTCAATTTTTATTGTACTTGACTTTTTGAATGTACTTCATTCCCACCCCCTCTACTAGTAAACTCCCAACACAACCAAGGCCTCGTACATGTAGTCAAGCAGTACTGAGTATAGTACGTTCCAGAAATATGTTCGCGTTTTCTAGTGACGAAACAGCTTTCAATATTGAATCATATTTTCGCACAGGTGCTGTCGTCCGTTTGCCTACGTCGCATCTCGATTTTCCCCACCTGCTTTGCTCGCGCGGCTGAAAAGGCTAGTGGCTGGGCTGTCTTAGTCTTTTCTGAAAACATTAATTTCTGTTAGGAATTGGACGTCTACGTAATATTATGCAACTGTTTAAAATAACTTAAATAAAAGGGCCTCGTTAAATAATTAATTGTCAAGTGATTTCCCCCCTTTCTACGATCCTCCGACATAACTACTTGGACGGACAGTAGATAGCATGTCTGAGTAATTTTATTTTTTCGGATCGGACAGAAGTGAAGTTTGAATTTACAGTACGTAAGGTACGTTTTTACAGAGTACGTACAGAATTATTTCAACATGAGTTATTAGTACGAAGGACGAAACTGGTAATTGGAATTAGGTACAATAGTCTATAGTGCGATAATATGCACAAAAGGACTGAACCCTGTATCGAAATGAACGGTCACCATTTTCAAAAATGTGTTTAAATATTCATATTATGATTATTTTACAGTTTAACTTCATTCTCTATATTGTACGCTAATGTACTATAGACAGTATAATATGCACTGCAGAATGAATACGTTCGCATGGATAACGCAGTTCGTGAGTAAAAACACTTATTGTTAATAGTGTACTGTATTTTGATTACACAAAAACTTAATGAAAATTATCAAACTAGAAATTGCGATATTTCCTAGTTTACGTAAATGGATTAACTACTTTTCTTCCCTCCTATACCTAGTAAAGTGATTTGTTTTTATTTTACGCAGTATTATCGAACTCCAGTCGTGGGAAGGGGTAGCAAAAGGTATAACCAGGTTAATATTAAAAATGTTAGTAAAAATAAAATGATGTCCCTGTACATTCTTATAATAAAAGGTTACACAGATCATATCTAGAAAATGAAAATACAAAAAAATGAATGAAAGAGGAATGGATAAAATTACAATTTGGATGAAAAACTCACCTGAACCATCTGTCGTGATAAATAGTCACTGAAGATGGAGAAGCATGTCCGAAACATGTCTATTACTAATTCATTTAATAATTATATTATATTTATTAGTGTTCATATAACTGTAATATATAATCTTTAATGTTTCTTAAGTGATTTTACGTTTAAAAGAGTATTAAGTATTTCACTGTAGTGTTTTAATACGCGATAAAATGCGAAATTGAGTGTAAAATGCGGAATGTATGTTTCTGCGAAATACGAGGAAGAGCCAAATCACATTTTATAAGCCTCTTGTGTTTTTGTAAAAAAAATCAGAATATATCTACAAATTCTTACATTTCTTTTCAAATAGTTTCCTTACCCCTCCATGTAGCTCTTACAACATGAATAGCAAAGGAATGTGGCGCACCTGATACCCTTTTTGTTGTTATCTGTACAGTTATCTCGAAATTTCAACTAATCTGTCTGATGCTGGTGGTAAAATATTTCCTGCCTGTGCTTTCACTTTAGATCTACTGGGTACAGGGGGTTGTGATTGAGTAACAAGATGGGGCGGATAAAATCCACACCATTATATTTTGTCATATTGTCTGTTTACTTGTTTATTATTTTCAAAACGTTTAATTGGTAAATCTAAAAATTGCATCTGTTAAAAGAAACTTATGGCATTGATTTTCTACCACCAAACATACTATAACAATTTTTTCAATCAAAAAGGCTAAATTCTAAAATTAAAAGTGCTATAAATTGCTCAATTTTATTTTTAGATTGAGAAATTTTAATTGTAATTCTGATCACAGTAACCGTGAAAGTCTAAAAAAATCTGGGTAGGCTGTATCGAAGACAAAGTCGCAAGTTTTATACACGAATACATCACAGATAAAATTCCAGTTAGGTAAACGTTAGTAGTAACACCACAGTCTACTACAGGGACATCATTTTATTTTTACTTCAATTTTTATTGTACCTGAGTTTTTGAATGTACTTCACTCCCACCCCTTCTACTAAGGAAATTCCAACTCCACACAGGACCAAGACCGCAGATAGTAAGCAGTACTGAGTTACTGAGTATAGTACGTTCCAGAAATATGTTCGCGTTTTCCAGTGACGAAAGAGCTTTCAATATTGAATCATATTTTCGCACAGGTACTGTCCGTTTGCCTACGTCGCATCCCGATTTCCCCCACCTGCTTCTGCTCGCCCCTCTGTAAAAGCTGGGCTGTCTTAGCTCTTTTCTGAAAACATTAATTTCTCTTAGGAATTGGACGTTTACGTAATATTATACAGCTGTTTAATGTAATTTAAATAAAAGGGCCTCGTTAAGTAATTAACTGTCACGTGATTTCCTCCCTTTCTACAATCCTGCGGCATAGCCACTTGGACGGACAGTAGATAGCATGTCTGAGTAATTTTATATTTTCGGGTCGGGCAGAAGTGAAGATTGAATTCACAGTACGTAGAGTAGGTACAGAATTATTTCAACATGAGTTACTAGTACGAAGGACGAAACTGGCAATTGGAATTAGATGCAATAGTCTATAGTGCGATAATATGCACAAAAGAACTGAAGCCTGTATCGAAATGAACGGCCACCATTTTCAAAAATGTGTTTAAATATTCATATTATGATTATTTTTCAATTCAACTTCTTTCTCTATATTGTAAGCTAATGTGCTGTAGACAGTATAATATACACTGCATAATGAATACGTTCGCATGGATAACTCACTTCGTGAGTAAAAACACTTCTTCTTAATACAGTACTGTACTTTGATTAAAGAAAAACCTAATGAAAATTATCAAACTCAAAATCGCGATATTTCCTAGTTTACGTAAATGGATGAACTACTTTTCTTCCTTCCTATACCTAATAGAGTGATTTGTGTTTTACGCCAGTATCATCGAACTCCATTCTTGGAGGGGGGGAGCAAGCGGTGTTTCCGGTTCTCTAAAGGTATAGAGACGTTAATATTAAAAATGTTAGTAAAAATAAAATGATGTCCCTTTATATACAGTCACGAAGCATGAGTTTTGAGGGTGCTAGAAACAATAGACTGTGATGGTACTATTTTGCATTGCCCGTAATGAGGCGATATTAGCGATCCTAGTGGTGAGCAACTATCTAATGTTTGCATATTTACTACGTATTGAGCTTCGCGACTGTATATACTAGACTGTGGTAACATTCAACATCTCTCCTTTCCAGATAACCCGAAAACTTGGTATATTTTCTCTGTGCTGGGATTCCTGGCCATAGCCATCTTGCATCAAGGCTTCTATTCTTGCATGCATTGAAAGTAAAATGTCGTTTGCTACAGCAACAATCGTAATTCGGCTATTTTTGTTGAGGCTACATAGGCAGTTGTAATTAAGTTAGGGTACCCTTATTTGGATTGGAATAATGTTAATGTATACGGTATTACGAAAATGATACACCTATTGATTCATATGAATTATTAATTTGAAACTTTGACATTAGTATGTTGCTTGGAGGGAGAAGATCTTGCGCCACTTTCATTCCCTCATCTAAGAATATTCTTCCGGTCTGTTTCGGTTGTAGCTATGTTGCACTTAGGTAGAGTAGTCTGTCTCAGGCTTCCTTATTCCAGGCATTGCCTGCAGACTCTCCCCAGATTTCTTCTTCTCGGTGATGCTCTGAATGAAATTCTCTCTAATGTAATTCTGTTTACACAGACTAGTCGGTTTTTCTTGTAAATTGAAATGTTTTTGTTCAGCGTTTGATACATTTAGTTCTCTTCTACAGTAATACTGGGTGTTCTTAATATGTCGGTCCTCAAACTTGGATTATTTATACAGTGTTTCAAAGGTCCTATTACAGATGTGTACTCTCCCAGCTTGCAGAGAAACGCTATCGCTGATAAGATTAGACGGATGCTATCATAACATTTTACAAAAGACATTGTCGGTAAATCCTCAGACGGAATTAAAAACAAAGAGAAAAACATTAATAAAAATCATCTTTATATTTATTTAAATTGTTCTAAATAATGTTTAACAGATTTAAGAGTAATTCTAGAATAGGTAATTCCAACATTACCGATAATTTTTAAATTAATAAATTAATAATCCATTTTGATACTTTTATTTCAGTCATTAAAATCTTTATATAAAGGGGGCCATGTTAAAAACAGTTGGTGTAGATTTGTGATTTCGGTGTCAGATGGATTTGGAAAAGATTAACTCGTAAACGTTTAACGAAATATTAATATTTATTTATGCAACGAGTTGATAATCTTGATGATTATGGCATGAGTGAATGTTAGTCGCACTCACTATCGTTGCAGGTTATATTACAAATATTATTTTATTTTGTTAATATAGTTTCCCTGAACCACAGAACTGTTTTATGTGATATTACAAAAGTGATACAAACTTGTCAAAGATTGGAAATAAATGATACGTTACCTTCTGTCCTGTATTTTATTTCTTCTTACATCGCGCGTAGAAGTTGTAAGCAAGATAGCAAGCGTTCCGGTATCACGTCATAGCGAATACGTCATTGCTTTCAATGGCATGCATGCTATAATGAGCCGATTATACACTACATTGGATGTAATATCAACCTCTTTATAATGCTATGATGACATAAACTTAATTTTAATACAATAAAATTATTATTCGCAGAGAAATTGGGGTGATTAATAAATGCGGCGAGTGTAAAAAAATAAATAGTTTAACATATTCTAATTCTAAAGTACCGATACTTAGTGGTATTCATTTCCAAATGAATCAAATTATCTCTAATGACATTATTTTCATTATAATTTCAAATAACTCATTGGCGTATGCATTAATCGTTTCGACTACACTGGCCAGTCGATAAAGGAGAAAGTCACTCTTTATCTATTTAGATATAACACGCGGAGCAAGTCCCCTGTAATCGGCAAGTATCGAGTTTAGGTAGAGCCAAGACCAGACTATGTAGTCTGGGTAGTCTGGTCTTCGAAGAGCATCAAAGTGGAGGAATATTATGGGCAGTAAAACATAGATCATACGGCAATGGGTATTTATGAGGTGTTAATTCATTATAACAAGTGAATCTGATACAAAGTTAATACAAATTGATTTTGTTTTATAGAATATATCTAACTATAAAATACAGTAATAAATCAATCAATCAATCAATTAATTAAAGAATAAATAAATAAGTAAATAAATAAATAAATCAGTGAATAAATGAATAAATAAAAGAGTAAATAAATAACAATTAATTAATAAATTTTACTTTAAACTCTCCAGAAATATCTTTCATATTTGCGCTGTCTTCTAGGCGTTAAACAATATTTACATTTACAGAAATATTCAGACGTGATCGTTTTGTGATAATATGATGTCTTACCGGTATGCGGTGGCTTGGATTCTCGTCGCTCGTCACAGAAACAGACCACGTAGTACTGTTTTCTGCTTTCTTTAGACTCAAACCCATTCTACTAAATCGACGGAGCAGTGTATCAATTGCATTGTTTCCTCGTGACTAGGCCTCATGTTATGAGGCAACGATTATAACGCTGTTATCGCGAAGGCCCAACCTTGTTCAATTTCAATGCGGGGAATATGAAGGCATAAATGAAAAGAAACATCAAACTTCTATTTCAAATTCCAAAGCATCCTTATACAGTGGACCCTCCTAAGTTCGACAAAATAGAATTGAAAGTTCAGTCCAATAAGGGTAGTGGGTGTGGCAGGTGAAATGAATACAAATTCTTCTTGGTTATCCATCAACAAATACAGTACTGTACTTGCATTTCCTGCCCTCTCCGAGACTTGTGTATGCGCTTCTACAGGGACATCATTTTATTTCTACTTCAATTTTTATTGTACCTGAGTTTTTGAATGTACTTCACTCCCACCCCTCCTACTAATGAAGTTTCAACTGTTCTCCAGACAGAATCAAGGCCGCATATAGTAAACAGCTCTGAGTTATTGAGTATAGTACGTTCCAGAAATATGTTCGCGTTTTCCAGTGACGAAAGAACTTTCAATATTGAATCATATTTTCGCACAGGTACAGTCCGTTTGCCTACGTCGCATCCCGATTTCCCCCACCTGCTTCTGCACGCCCCTCTGTAAAAGCTGGGGTGTCTTAGCTCTTTTCTGAAAACATTAATTTCTGTTAGGAATTAGACGTTTACGTAATATTATACAACTGTTTAAAATAACTTAAATAAAAGGGCCTTGTTAAGTAATTAACTGTCGCTTGAGTTCCCCCTTTCTACGATCCTGCGGAATAACGACTTGGACGGACAGTAGATAGCATGTCTGAGTAATTTTATCTGTGCGGGTCGGGCAGAAGTGAAGATGGAATTTACAGTACATAAGGTACTCTTTTATAGAGTAGGTACAGAATTATTTCAACATGAGTTACTAGTACGAAGGACGAAACTGGCAATTGGAATTAGATGCAATATTCTATAGTGCGATATTATGCACAAAAGAACTGAAGCCTGTATCGAAATGAACGGCCACTATTTTCAAAAATGTGTTTAAATATCCATATTATGATTATTTTTCAATTGAACTTCATTCTCTATATTGTACGCTAATGTACTGTAGACAGTATAATATACACTGCATAATGAATACGTTCGCATGAATAGCTCAGTTCGTGAGTAAAAACACTTATTCTTAATACAGTACTGCATTTTGATTAAACAAAAACCTAATTAAAATTATCGAACTCAAAATCGCGATATTTCCTAGTTTACGTAAATGGATGAACTACTTTTCTTCCCTCCCATACCTAGTAAAGTGATTTGTTTGTGTTTTACGCCGGTATCATCGAACTCCAGTCGTGGAAGGAGGTAGCGAACGGTGTTTCCGGTTCTCTAAAGGTATAGCCTGGTTAATATTAAAAATGTTAGTAAAAATAAAATGATGTCCCTGTAGCACCACAGTGGGTTTTGACAGTTTCGTCTCACAAACGGCACAGTTCTCAAATAGAAAAAGAAGAGTTCATTAATTTAAAATCGGTGATCAATATGGATGTCCTAATCAATAAAATATTCTGTTTTCCTTTAACAAAAGTATCACTACAAGACACAGGACCAATTTCCATTCAAATGGCAAACCCATATAGGGGCGTGTCAAATTCTCCTACGCAAGCAGTCGAACTATAGGATGTTGAACTTGATTTCAGTCGAACTGAAAGCCTTGGTTTTTCTGAACCGACGCATGCGAGGTGCGAGGCCCGCCTCGCACAAATACGGACTACACGAGAGATAGTGAGTGGTTTCTATGGCTGCGAGGTGCGAGGTCTGCGTACCTCGCAGTTATAGAAACCACTCACTATCTCTCGTGTAGTCCGTATTTGTGCGAGGCGGGCCTCGCACCTCGCAACTCGCATGCGTCCGTTCAGAAAAACCAAGGTTTGAGAGCTTTCATTGTAATCCCAATCAAGCTCACAATATCAACTACAAATAGTATAAACTTTTCACTCATTTATAGGGGATGAATCCCCTTCTCTTTTTTGTAGTTATGTTCTTGTACAGGGACATCATTTTATTTCTACTAACATTTTTAATATTAACTTGCCTATACCTCTGGACCAACACCGTTTCCTACTGCCTTCCATGACTGGTGTTCGATGATACTGTCGTAATATACAAACAAATCACTTTACTAGGTATAGAAGGGAAGAAAAGTAGTTCATCCATTTCCGTAAACTAGGAAATATTGTACTTTTGAGTTTGATCATTTTCATTAGGTTTTTGTTTAATCAAAATACAGTACAGTATTACTGTACTCACGAACTGAGCTGTCCATGTGGACATATTCATTATACTATGAAAGAGTAATGGAACGGAGAAAAATTCTCTCCGGCGCCGGGATTTGAACCCGGGTTTTCAGCTCTACGTGTTGATGCTTTATCCACTAAGCCACACCGGATACCCACCCTGGCGTCGGACAGAATTGTATGATGACACAGAATATCTGCATGGAAATATCATATGTACTTCGGTACATTAAAATTATATATATATATATATATATATATATATATATATATATATATATATATATATATATATATATTATACTGTCTACAGCACATTAGCGTACAATATTGAGAATGAAGTTAAATTTAAAAATAATCATAATATGGATATTTAAACACATTTTTTAGAATGGTGGACGTTTATTTCGATACAGGCTTTAGTTCTTTTGTGCATATTATCGCACTATAGACAATTGCACCTAATCCCAATTACCAGTTTCGTCCTTCGTACTAGTAACTCATGTTGAAATAATTCTGTACCTACTCTATAAAAGAGTTCCTTACGTACTGTAAATTCAGTCTTCACTTCTGCCGATCCGAAAAGATAAAATTACTCAGACATACTATCTAATGTCAGTCCAAGGGGTTTTGTCGTAGGGTCGTAGAAAGGGGGGAAAATCACGTGAAAATTAAGTACTTAACGAGGCCCTTTCATTTAAATTATTTTAAACAGTCCTATAATATTACTTAGACGTCCAGTACCTAATATAAATTAATGTTCTCAGAAAAGAGCTAAGACAGCCCAGCCACTAGCTGGCGAATAAAAGCTGGTGGGGGAAACCGGGGTACGACGTAGGCAAATGGACGACAGTACCTGTACGAAAATGATTCAATATTGAAAGCTCTTCCGTCACTGGAAGACGCGAACATATTTTTGGAACGTGCTGTTTACTGTGACCGTAAGGCTACTGTGACTGTATATGCGGTTTTGGATCTGTGTGGAGGACGGTTGAACTTCATTAGTAGAAGGGGTGGGAATGAAGTACATTCAAAAACTCAGGTACAATAAAAATTGAAGTAAAAATAAAATGATGACCCTGTAGTTAATTTTACTTGTGCAGTATTTATGCTGTGCAATCTTTGAAGTTAGATTTAGATCTAATATTGTGAAAGTTTTCTCGGTAAACGATTCTTTTTATTAATCTATGAGTTGCTTTATGTTGTGTGGTAATTTTTTTTTTGTGTTATATCCTTCCTTATCTTTTCCTGCAGTGTTCCTCTCTTTGTCACCAAAATTTACATTTAGATTTACACCCGAAGTCCATTATATATCCCTTTACCAATAGACAGTATCGCTTTTACATTGAAGATGTTATTGCAGGTCGTTACGAGGTCATAAGTCTACTAGTATTGTGTGTTACCTGCATACGACGTACATGACGATTACGAGAGAGAAAACATTGGTAGATAGCAGCTGCTCGCATGCTTGGAGACTGCAGAGATGTGCTGTCTTCTCTGGCTACTGCTGAGTGTTGGTCTGACATCGTATCACCATGGTAGCAGCCACATCTTCCACAAGCAGTGCAACAGCGGCGTCCACAACTGACGATGACGACGGAGAGAATCACCATGATGTGATACGCGAAGTGGTAGCCGCGGCTGTTGAGAGTGAAGGTGATGGTGCAAGTGGTGCTTGTGCGAGTGGTTTTAGTGGTGCCTGTGCACCGGTGGCTTGTGGCTCCAGGGTACTAGCTGTGGCTACGAGCAGTAGTTCGATGGCGTCGTGTGCCGGTTTGTTGCCTGAGAGACATCGCAGACCGTCTTATACCTGCACGCCTTTCCCGTATAGAAGACACTACGCAGTCCGTAGAAAAAACGGAGTCATCTTGCCTAGGTAAGCTCACAGTTTGATACTACAGGGTGCGTCAGAAAGAACGGATGGATTTCACATGGCAAGAAAATTGTAAAGATTCATCAAATCAAAAACTTATCGTTATCAACATATTCACCAATACATGCAGTTTATTTATGTAAAACAACATTATCCATATGATGTCCTTGGCTTTCAATACAGGCATCGAGGCGTTTTCTGATGTTCGCCATCACTTTCACAGTCATAGCTGGTGCAATTACCACGATTTCTTCACGAATCGCTGTCTTCAGTTCGTCCAGTGTATGTGATCGATGTTTACAAACTTACGCCTTGAAATGGTCCCAAAGAAAGAAGTCGCAGGGCGTGAGATCTTACCGTAGCCTCGGACAATCCCAGTGCAATAGAATTTCGCCCAGGTGATTTCTTCTTTAATGTTGAACCTGTGATACGAAATGAAGCCACCCACCGCAAAATTGTATTCCGAGTTGGAATCCTAGCGTGACATCCGATGTCGAAATGAGTCGTGAGTGGCGATCACAGACTCTTCATTTTTCAAAAATGTCTCTACGATGAAAGCACGTTGTACACCAGACCAACACCATATTCTCAACTGAAACTGCATTCTATGGCTCACCCAACAGTCGTGGTCCCCCTCACTATATCTCTCTCCTCGTTGCGTATCGATAGTTTGAAATCCATCCGTTCTTTCTGACGCACCCTTTATTTACTCCAGGCATGTCAGAAATCAGACACTGAAAGTGCAGTGTATGTGGGCGGAACGCCGGTCTGTGCAGATTGCATCATACACGTGTTGCTCTTACCAGTTCTTAGCGGGAGGGATGTACAAGAATCTGTTCTGCACTTCCAGTGTTCAATTAAATTGACATTTGTACATTATAAACATACTTAGCAGAAGGAAAAAACACAATTATTGTCAGTGTCTATATTTGACAATAATTGTAACACAAGAAACAATAGACTTACTCGGTTACAATTCACAATGCAGTCGTTTGTAAGGAATCATTTATTTACATGATTTGTATACAGTATTTGAAGAAAATATAAATATTGCAGTAATTTCGAAACAACAAAAAACGAACACAGTATTTCATTTTACGTAGTAGGTACTGATTATTTCAAAGTAATACTCCTTCATTGTTCCTCAAGCATTATTGGGACCATTGGTGCACAAATGTTAAAGAAATATTTTACTCCCAATTACATGCAATAGGACTTTGTGAGGCTTTTACACTGGAATTATTTCCTTGCTGTATATTAATATAAATTCACATTATTATTAATAAATTGGATAAATTAAGCTTGAATTTAAATGTATATATAGTTTATTTGGAAAACCTTGAGAGGAAGTATCAGCAAGTTGGGATCGTTACTGAATTGAGTTAAAAAAGTAGTTCACAAGCTGTGAAGCGAGGACATTTTCTTTATGTCAGGTTTAAAGATTTATTAACGTAAGTATATTAAGATAATATAGTAACGTAAGATGGAAAATTCGCCATTATGTATTATTTTTCCAGAAAAATTTTCCGCCTTACAAATAGCTGCTTTCTTTCTTCCCTTACAACCTCAGGACCCTCACATGTATTCCTCACTATATTCTCATCACTTATCAGCTTAGCAAATAAAAGTTGTAAGTCGTCTAACCATTGATGGCTGTGTTAGTACAGACTCCAAAACAACATCATCGTCATGTTGGTCTTGCCGTGAGAGTACTAATTAAGAAATAAGAGCTGGCGAATATCATATTTTGAGAACTTTACTAATCTGATTTAAATTCTCACATCACTATTAGGTCCACATGATATGATGAAAGCCTTTCATTTTAAAATAATTTCTGTTGGCTGAGGAAAACATCATAACTGTTATGTTATATGATTCGTGATTTCTCTTCTTCGTTATATCTGTGGACTCCTCACTTTATTTTTCACAATCACAGCGCAATGAGGACCTGTGAGCGATTGCACAATGTGCAGGGTTTTGACATGCCTGATTTAGGCCTACTCATTTCACGTAGTCAAGTGGCATTATGTGTGGTAGAAAACGAGTTTAACGAACTCGGTCTCAGGTATCTTTTTACACATAAATTCGTCCCCAACAAGAGCTTAAATTCGGCCCCGACTATCCAGGTAGATACTGTGAAAGCGACGTGAGATTCGAACTCACGACCAGCGTCCCGCAAGAAAGCAGATCTCGCGGGCCTCACGGAACACAAAGGAACGGCGCGCGGCGGAGAAAGGGGAAAGGGCCCACGCGACGAGGGGAGATCGCGCGCGCAGCTGCTTACGGAGGGAAGGAGGAACGGACCTTCCCGACTCTTCGAGAAGTCCGTCGAAGTGGAGATATCCAGATAATTCTCTGCACAGCTGTAGAAATTTCTCGCAACTATGATTTCGCTATAAAAGAAGAAACGCCAGCGAACTCGAGTAGTTTTCAGTTGATTAATCAGCCAGTCAGTGACTAAGCCAGAGCAAGCAAGCCAGTCTTGTGTACCGGAGTTCGACTCGAGTGTGCGTCCGCAACTGTTGTCAGCATCCGAGGGACCTGAGTTCGAGTGCAGTGGACCGCAGTTGGAGGGACCTGAGTTCGAGTGCAGTGGACCGCAGTTGGAGGGACCCGAGTTCGAGTACAGTGAACTGTCTCTGAAGGTCTGTGGTTCGAGATTCTGTGAACTCGAGTGACTGAGCTAGAAGAACTGTGAACTGAGAACTGACAGTTCTGATTTGTAAATAGTGCTTTGTAAATATTAGTTAAGATTAACAGTTCATTGTTGTTCGTACTAGTCCAAGTAAATTGTCATTGTCGTCGGTGGAGTGCTATAACGAATACTGTGTTGAGTGAAAATCCAATTGTTGACGAGAGCGTTCAAGGTGAATTGTAGAAAGAAATTATTGTTGGAAGAATATAATCCTATTGTTGAGTTGAAATAAATTTACAATACGTTTTCCTTCCCCTTTAAATATAAATTCGTCCCCAACGGGATCATAAATTCGGCCCCAACCGTCCGGGTAGAAACATTTTTCTTCCCATTTTAAACATACTTAGGATTGTCGGCATTGCAATGTATAGAATAACTTCGTCAAACAAATCAAAATTAAACTTTGTGAAATCGTTAAAATAAGAGTAACTCATGTTCATTTAGGGAGATGTATAAAAGTTACAGCTTTAATAAAAACATATCTTGTCATTACATTTGTTTTATACTCCATCATTTCATGTAAAATATCTCCGTGTCACGAATTTTCTTCGTGTGTTTGCTATATTTAGTTCTTACTGAAATGTATGCGTCACACTGAATCTGTTTTAAAGCAGTTCCAATAATTACATGTAGTCCGTGAAATCCTGTTGCAATAAAGAATGTTGATACATAAATAGAATCTTCAATATTAAAAGGTGCTTCTAAATATTCATAAGGTTGTAGAACAGTAAAATAAATACCTAATACGACTGTAAAAAATAAACCTTGTAATGCTTGGTTATAATTATTTTTTAGGAGACCCTGATGGGCTGAAATATATATCAAACACAGAGTTTCTGTGCACTCAAAGTTGGGTTTCTGGCATCTTGTCAGCCAATTTGAGTTGTGTGGATATAAAGGGAAAAATGTTGACGGTGTCTTGTATGGTTCCTGAGTAGCTCAGTCGGTAGAGCATTCGTCCGCTAAGCGAAGGGTCCCGGGATCGATACCCGGCCCCGGAACAATTTTTCCTTTGAAATTATTCAAATCTGCTTCACAGGGAGCTATTACCTGAAAGCCAGATTTGCATAATGTAGGCTATACGTTACTGTAGATACGTTAACAGAAAGCCTCAATTTAAGTAACACAGAGTTTATGTGCACTCAAAGTTGGGTTTCTGGCGTCTTGTCAGCCCATTTGAGTTGTGTGGATATAAAGGGAAAAATTGTGACGGTGTCATGTATGGTTCCTGGGTAGCTCAGTCGGTAGAGGATTCGTCCGCTAAGCGAAGGGTCCCGGAATCGATACCCGGCCCCGGAACAATTTCTCCCTTGAAATTATTCAAACTGACGTTAATTTGGACGTAGAATCAGTGGACTTAAAAATAAGAACCAAACGCGTTTGACGAAGAAAAACAGGACAAACTGCCTGTGGACGAAACAGTTTGGACGAAATGTCCTGGAAACTACAACGAGAATTTAACTCGTGATCTCTCAGATAGGAAGAGAGAGTACTGTGCTCTTTGAGACAAACTAATTAGGTATAGTATGTTTTGAGGATTTTGAGTGAACTTTCTAGTTCATCGTCACGCACGTGTAAAATCTAACGCAGGGTCATAAAATGCCAGCGTCAAGGATTTGAGCTTGGGAGGAGAAAGGAAAAAAGTTGATTCACCTATCCAGAAATATCGAAGTGTATCCAACGCATGCAAACAATGGATATCGGTACATAAAACAGCCTTCCAGGAAGTTGAGTCATGTGGGATGTGAACAACACAGGAGATTGAAGAAATGCGCCTCTGCTCGACACCTCCCACTGTTAATTACTGCCTCGTATAATAAGCGTGATGTCAGGGCAGAGCCGGCTGGCTGCTTCAAATTGATGCACAGCGTTACCACGTGAAAGAAGGGAAATTACTCCACCCAAAAAAACTGTAGTCTCAGCGCTATCTGCCATCTC
Organism: Periplaneta americana; assembly: GCF_040183065.1. Lineage (NCBI taxonomy): Eukaryota > Metazoa > Arthropoda > Insecta > Blattodea > Blattidae > Periplaneta > Periplaneta americana. Next base: position 46,001,476 of record NC_091120.1, read on the forward strand.
AGTGAATACTGTCTAGGTAGGTCGGGGTAATTTCAGTATAGCGGGGCAATTTAAATATAAAGTTACAATTTATTGAATAAAACTTTATCTAATCTTCACACACATGCCAATTTAATATATTGTCTATTTCATAATTGTCTATCATGGAGTGTTAATAATAATGCCTGGTAAAACATAAGTCGTCGTCATCATCATCATCATCATCATCATCATCATCATCAACTTCAGGGATTAGGCCTTTCGACCTGTTCGTCCTCTCAAAGAAACTAGTCCATCCATCTCTTCAGAGGTCTTCGTCTCTCTCTTCTCCCTTTAGGAATGCGGGAATCTGGCATCCGTGACACATTATCATAATAATTTTCTTGATATTCTTTTATTTTATTATTGAAATTAAATATGTTCAATTGCTCTCTTATTGCCACATTATACTGGGTGTTCATTTCAAAGTGTGTCATGACGTCACTGTTGTGAGCCAGCGATTTGAAGCGACTTTCAGCTTTTATGGCACAGAAGTTGCCTATTATTTAAGGCGTTCAATCTGAACTTGAGAACGTGTACGGTATAACTTGAACGTCGTAGCAACAGATGGCGGTCTGTACGGTCTGTGTGCTACCATAACCTGTTCCGAACTGTATTTTGCGCGGGCAAATCGTACGCAGGATATTTGTTATCATCGGTAATGGCAACATTCCACAACACAAATCAAATGCTCCGTGTCCATGTTGGCCGTCGAAGTTAATGTCAACAAATACGTAAGTAATCGTCTTAACCCTCTTCCCATAAAGAAAAAAACTCACCACAGTACGTGTTTCTAAACAGTTCACATTCCTGCCATTACTGGCGTTACCATACGTATCGGTAAGTACTCTTCAGAATGAACGCCGTACTTGCCAGACAACTTCTCTGGCACATAGGTAATAGGCCTTTGCGGAAGTGTAGGAAGATTGAATTCTCTAGGCCAGCCGTGGCAAAAAGGCCATGGTGCTCCGAGCCACTGTGTAAGCTGCAACGTGCATAGCACCTATGGAGGGAGGCGGACAACCGAAGGGGAAGTTAATGTTTAGGACGTATAACGAAGAAAGAAATGAACAAGAAAGATAGGACACATTATCACAACCTAAAATTAACTGCCTTCAGAATGTCTCTGCGACAAAGTTTCAAAATCAGAAATTATGTCACTTACTGCCAATCGTAGTTGATCACGAAGGTATTTGTCTGTCAGTCGTGATCTAAATTTGATTTTTACTATTTTCATTGTTGAAAATAATTTTTCACAAACGTAAGTTATAGCGAACATGGCTTCAACAGAGCAAGCGAAAGAACGAAGCTTCAAATATTTATTTTTTTCCAAAGATTTGAAAAGTTCAATATCTATCATGTCCTTACATCTAGCTTTCATTTAACGTCACATTGTAAATCTGTGAGTTTAAATTGAAAATCTAACCGCATTATTCGTACATCTGCTGTAAAAGAATCGACGTACAGATATGATAATGATAATAATAATAATAATAATAATAATAATAATAATAATAATAATAATAATAATAATAATAATAATAACACTTAATCTTTTAATGTTTCATCAGTAACATGTAGTAACTTATAATGCCGTTTTATGTTATACAACCGTTTTCCTAGTAATACTTGTGAACACATCATACAGTTAATATTTTCATCATATTGTAAGCAAAATAATGCATCCTCCCATCCTACTTGAAACTTTCGTTTTTTTTTATAGAGGTACATGGTTTCGAGAGAGATATTGCGACGATACGCTACTCGCAGGTCCGAGACAAATACAAATAGGACGGAGTTTGACTCCAGTGAGTGAGAGGGTGGGGGTTGTAGGTAGGAAGCGAGAGAAAAGCACTGCGAGCCACAATATGCTCGTGAGTCGCATTTTCGCCGCGGCTGCTCTAGGCTCATCGGCTAGCCACATGACGGCATACAGCGAGCCATGACACACTTTGACCTGAACACGCAGTATTGTTTATCTGCCCTTCTATATCCAGCAACTGCCCTCAAGAAACTCATTTATGATATTTCTATTTTATGTTTTTGACTTTTTATAAGAGCCCAGCATTCCGAGCCATAAAGAACATTTGGAACCGCTAAGACTTTAAAAAACCTTTAAATCGTATCTTTTCGTGTTTTGTTTAAAAGTGTCCTAATTGTTCCGCATATGCAGGGAGACCACAAAGTCCCAGTACCCCCTATAATAATCAACATAAACCCCTAAAGAAAAAAAAAATAAATAATATGAACAACAGTTCTTTAGAAGAGTTTTCTTGAGATATGAATCATTACTTGTCCAAAGGATCAGTCTGTTTACCGTCATTCTCATGGCAAAGGATAATTCGCCGCCAGGTTCTGTGTGATATTTTTTGGAGCATTGCGGGTGTAACTTGAGTGAAAGCTTGTCTCACAGCATCTTAAAGGGCATCGTTTCACAAAACCGTTACAATACCACTGACGAACTGAAAGATGCTGTGAGATAAGCTTTCACTCAAGATACACCAGCAATGCTCCGAAAAATGTCGCACAGAACCTGGCGGCGTATTATCCTTTGCCATGAGAATGACGGTACACAGACTGATCCTTTGGACATGTAATGGTTCATATCTCAAGAAAACTCCTCTAGAGAACTGTTGTTCATTTTATTTCTTAGTTTAGGGGTTTATGTTGGTTATTATAAGGGGTAAAGAGACTTTGTGGCCTCCCTGTATGATTAAAACCATGTAATTTATTTTGTAGATCTAGTTCTCTTGTGGTGCCGATTTCACAATCTAAATATTTGAAAATTGTAACTTGTTCTATTGTACTATTAATGATTAACATTTTACATCGTAGTTGACTTTACCCTGGAAAGCTGAAACTTTTGTTTTTGTTGGAGATATAGTTAGATTATAACTTGAGGGTATATTTTGTAGTTCATATGCTAATTTCTGCTGCAGCTAATACTATTTTATCGTTGGCGAATAAGAAAGTTGTTAAATCAGTTTTATAAACTTTTCTAATGGAATCTAGCCATTCAATAATGACTTGGTCAATGTATAAATTAAACAATATGGGTGATAATGGACACCCTTGTCGTACACCTAATTTAATTAAGATATTTATTTCCTTGCTTCTTTTTTCACAGCTTTCTATTAGTATTTTAGTTTCTGTGTAAAGTTTTGAATGGCTCTAACGAGATGTAGTGGAAATCCTTTGTCCTTCAGAATATACCATCATAAGTTTATTCGTACATTATCAAACGCTTTTATATACTCTATAAAAGCAATGTATAGAGGAAGATTATGTTCTCTCCTCTTTTCCATCATTTGTGAGATTGCAAATACACAATCGATGCATGAACGCCCCTTCCTGAAGCCTTGTTGTCGTTCTAATGTAGTTTCAGATATTGTATTTATTATGTTTATTGTTTATCAGCAGACTTAGGATCCGGGACACTTTAACAACCAATGTCCGCACAACTTCACTATAGAGTTCCTTGAACATAGTAGACATACTGTGAATGTAAAGAACGACGCCAATTTCTACGTTATATTCTACTGCTAATAGTGACTGTGGAAAATGAAGTAGGATACATACCTCACAAGTTTTTCATGTCCGTCGGCGATGTTGAAGGCGTTAGCGTTACAATGAACAACCATGTAGTACATACTTGCAACTAGTACGAAACAACTGTTCACTATGAATTGAAAATGCACTGGAATGGCCTGAATTCGTTTCGTAGGAAGATACGGAAGAATAGTGTACCTCTGATCACGGACCGGATTGTACACTAACGAACAGGTAAACAAAACTCAACGAGCCACCTCATTCCACCTGTACTCCGTTGCACTGTAACTTCACATCATTCTTAAGTTGTCTCAGGTCTTAAGCCTGTTTACAGTAATGTTAAGGATTGTGTCAAATGTTACATATGTACAGCTATTTAATCGAAACGTATCTGATGAGACGTTGGGTACATCCTTCTCTCGCAAATCTTGCGAAGTGGATGATCGGCGATACACTTACCCTCACTAAGAGCAATGACCTCAAGGAGCAATGTTACTCTTTACAGCGTTGAAACACATTTCATTTCGCATTCTCAAAACTATTGGACATATCAAAAATCTTATTTGATAAAACTTATTCACATTGACTTGATCTATTACCTCTGTGAATTAATGTATTAGGTTCCCTTTCACCCCGTACGTCCTACATCGAATGGAGAAGATAGACGTGTGTGTAACAAAGAATCATAAATAATAGGAACAAATATGATATAGGGTAAAATTGCCTAATTCCGTGACATCCCTAATTCCATGATACGTTTTTTTCACTGTCACGGGATTGGGTATCTTGCTAGGAAGTTCACCGATGTCTCAAAAGTAGGTAAAAATGCACTCTTTTGAGAAAGATATCTGACGCTATAGTCGAACGGCAAAGCTTTGACTGACATTCAATGTTATAAAAATATCACGGAATTAGGAAACTTTACCCTAAATATATAAATTATATCACTACTTTTTGGAATGTTTCACTAAAATTTCTCCACAAATTCTCTTTTCCAAAACCTTCAACAAGGAGACTGAATCTTTCAATCTGTCCTCTGGTGAGATTCCCCATCAAAATGGTTGAAGGATGGTTGAGGCGACCAAGAGGAGACATAATATGCGTTATAAAATGAGACTCGTGAATGCTTTTGCGTGTAAATCCTCTGGTGAAACTAGTTAAACATAATTGAACGACACGTGCCCCGCATCCCAGGGGAAAGAAGCACCTGTTTTGCAAACAACTCGGAATGGGAACTTCTCCTTCTCAACACAGCGCCTGTCACACAGATTGCCTTGGGCTGTGCACTCCTAAAAATCAATTTCTCTCGCCTTCCACCTTATTTGCATCTGCATTCCTTCTCACAGAGTTGCATAGCTGTGTGTCACGGAAACGTGCTTTGAACACAGTGTTATTAAAGCACAATTTCTTCCTTGACTTTCCATTTTCGTTTTACCATCACATAGTCATTATTACTACTACTACTATTACCAACAACACTTCTATAATAAATATCCATATTTATTTAGTTGTCCCGCGCCGTGGCGTAGTGGTCTAAGGCCCAATTGTATAAAACTCCCTGACTAAAGATCAACTTTGATCGAAGATCGGAAAGTGAACCGAGTTCAGACACTTCTTCTATTGTATAAAACTTTTCTGCGATCAAATTACCTTGGTTCAAATGCAATCTAAGTTCACGTGAAAAGGATTTGGCAACATCGCGTAAAAAGGTGAAGTATGTGATGGGCGGGCCATGTTGTACAGGTTTGTTCAGTGTTGCCAATTTAACGACTTTAACTTTTTTTCAACGACAATTTCTTTCAACTTTTATATTGCTTAAATGGGGATTTAGCGACCTTTCTAGCACCCCATAGTGACACAATTTAATCTTTCTTTGTTGATAATGACAAATGTAGCGACTTTCCAACTACTTTTTGGCGACTTTCCAACTACTTTTTGGCGACTTTCCGTACACTCTGTTGGAAACACTGGTTTGTTTTCTGATTGTAAATAATGGCGGACAATAAGAAGAAGGTTGACCGTTCTCCAAATTGTTATCATGTTACGGTTTTTGATACTGCTAAACATAATAAAGCTTTATAAAACGACAATTTTCGTTTAGTAATACGGCTAATTGAAAATTTATAAATGTACATCCATTAATAATAATGGTTGTTATAAACATAATATAATTATAGGTTATGTTATTTGATACTGCTGAACACGATAAAGCCTTATAAAATATAAGAATGTTTGTGTATTAAGACAAGAAATTGAAAAAAATAATATATATACTATAAATGTTCCTACCATATCTATTAATATTAATAACAATGGTTATTCTTTTTGCAGAGTCAGCCACTCGTATATTTCAAACAGAAAAGAAATAACTGAACTTGGATCATCTAACTTAATCGGAGAAATTTCTTCAGTCAAAGTTGACTTTAGTTTAAAACTTATTAATCTCAGATTAGACTTTATACAACACAAAATTCCAAGTTCAGCTAGAACGAGGATCAATTTAAGCTCTGATCTAAGATTAAATGGTTTATACAATCGGTCCTAAGTCATCCTGCCTAGGACCCGCGTTACGGAATGCGCGCTGGTTCGATTCCTCATGGGGAAAGAAATTTTCTCATGAAATTTCGCCCAGAGTATGGGACCGGTGCCCACTCAGTATCGTGATGCACTTGGGGAGCTACGATAGGTAGCGAAAATTTGGTTTCACAAACTAGCTATAACGGCTGGGGGGATCATCGTGCTAACCACACGATACCTTCCTTCTGGTTGGATGATCGTCCACCTCTGCTTCGGCCTGTGGACGTGAGGCCAGCAGCCGGCTGGTCGGTCTTGGTCCTTCATGGACTCTAGCACCTCGGATTTACTTTTTATTTATTTAGTTATAAGGTTGTAGAATGTTTTCATATCTTTTAGGGTTCACTTTCCTATAATTTTGAATGATCTTTTCTTCAATCTGGCCAGTAACTTCTTCACTTATGAATAGGCTCCGTATTCCAGCTACCAATAAACTGGAATGAAGTTGCCTGATTCGAAGTATATGTGGCGTCACAGTGTAGGTACAGATGCGTTCATATACAAAATAGTTACTCATCCTCTGCCCTCTTCCTCTAGAAAGTCAAAACCCGGACACAGTTATAGTGAGTAGTCTTATCGATCACTGCTCTTGTTTAAATATGTAACTACATCTTTGTGGCTGATTGAAAGTTCATTGCAGAGGTAAAATGTCTTAAGTAAGACGCTCAAGAGTGTAATATTGCAGGGCATAGTTGAGGATATTTGAACTAATATTTTCACTGTCAATATAGACAACATTACATATAAATTGTGTAAAATAAACGTAAAAGTGACAAAAACAATGCACTGAAAGGCACTGGAATATCAAAAGGCACACAAAGTGTTTTGAACGTAATCCAAAAGAAACAGTACGGTAGCCTACCATCAAAATCTGACAATTATGAAGATATTAATCCGAGAGACGTTTAGCGTGGATTTATGTAGCCTACCATGATGTTCAGTGCCAACATCCCAATTAATAAATTAAATAACCTACATTTTAGGGAATTTCTAGAAAAGTACATAGAAAATTAGTGGGTTTTCAGTAATGAGCGACATGCAATATCCTAATGAAACACGAAAAAAATGTTAGACAATGAGAATATCTTGTACTACATCATGCACCAATAACATCATATGCTATTGAAAGAATTTCTTGTAATATGAAATCATTTCAACTTCTTTAACTTACGAATGCACGTTAGTATTTACTGCAAAGATCACGACGAAAATGAACATCATGGCTCAAGCATGTGTTTAATAAACGACATTTCATACAAGTTGAGAGGATGCGAAGGCATCTCTTTCCCCTTCTATTGCCCTGAGTCCGTCAGTGACAGACGGTAACTTTTACTTCTTATATCTACACCCCCTAAACTGTACACACAAGAAAATATAATATTAAATAAAGTGCATTAGTGAATATAAAATACAGCAGTGACAAGTTATTTTACAGTTACATGTTTGAGTATATTTTAGTGTCGTTCTTACAAATTTTACTAATATAAGGAATGTTAGTTTGTATTATGAAGTCAGAGGGGAGTGAACAGTGCAGATCGTCCCATTGTGTATGCTGTAGAGTAACAACTAGCGGTGAAGAAAACATTTATCTTCTGCTGTCAGTCGCTTTTTAATGTGCCAGTTAATACAAACAGCAATAAAATGATATATAAACGCTTAGTACAGATTTCGAAATACAGATTACCGGAAAAGACTTTCAATAATAAAATTTGTCACTGTGTTGAAATCCAATTAGTCGAACGTTAGTGAGATGGATAGTGGCATCTTCCCCTTCACGGATGGTAGAGAATGTGAGTAGAGGGGAAAGCCCTATCAACCAAACTGAAATGGGGATTAGTATAGCTTCAGAATGTCGGGAGTTGACTGAACTCCACGAACACGCAGCGACGACCTGTTTGTTTATATCCTTATCCGTTGCATTACCTGAGTTCGGCGTACTATATACCCAATGTGTCTTTAACTTCAGTCTTTAGATAGCTGGAATACGAAGCCTACTTATGAATAAATTCGGAATAAATTGTAGTCATCTGCTAATAGCGAGACTTTGTTAGCTTCTTAACATTATCAATCAGGGATCGAACTCCTTTTCCTTTCTACAGAATATTTTATCACCTGGGTACAGTATATACGAAATACAATATTGACAGCAGAACGAGCAGTGTCTATACTTGTAACTCGGATTGGACACACATTTCACCTCCTTATTTGGCTCCATTAGCGATATATTGTGGAGTTAGAAACAGCCAGAGACTCGTTTTCTAGTGTCGCATTGAAATACGGAGAACTTCAGACCCGCACGTATCAAGTTGTTCTTTTCTTCATTTGAATACCCGACTTTACTTCCTGAATAATCTCCCACCATTCAAATGAGTGCCAGTCTCTGAAACCTTTCTCTTGTAGGACTCTGCAGTATAATATCACAAAGAGCAGTCTTCTGTTTAGGAGGATTCGGGTCGAGATTTGTAGATAAGAGGAAGTCTCACTGCTTGCTCACACACCACGTCCATGACGCCATGCAACGATCTAGACTTGCTATTCCCTTTGAAATTCCTTTACAAGATAGTTCACGAATATGACATCGTAATCGTGGTTAGAAATGTAATAAAAGAAAAACAGTCCCATGTAAATACATACACTTTATTCCTCATTATTGAGAGTAAGATTTTATGGTCGAGTATATATGAATCGGTAATTTGTAAAACCACATGAGTCCACATTTTTACGAAAATGAGTTACCGGTACTATAGGAAGCACTATAGGTCATTTGTAAAACCACATGAGTCCACATTTTACGAAAATGAGTTACCGGTACTGTAGGAAGCACTATAGGTCATTTGTAAAACCACATGAGTCTACATTTTTACGAAAATGAGTTACCGGTACTATAGGAAGCACTATAAATAGACGCATCATTTCCAGTCAAAACAACATGAGTCCGATCATTACTAAGCATTCTATAAAATCTTAAAATATTAAGTTCTTTCAAAACCACATCAGTCCCGGACTCATGTTCCTTTAACGCATGTGCAGCCGTGACGAATTTACTATCATGCACTTCTTTGTCAAGATGTTGGACAGTGAGTGTAGTTCCAAGGAGTTCTGTAGAACAAAAAATAATCAACAGTGTTCTATGAAAGTACAGTGCAACTCCACAAATAGACGCTCACTCTCGTAAACTTCACGATACAAGGTAAGTCAAAGCATCCTGTCCCGTGCTGCACAGGGCTAACCAGTTGAACCAGTGCAGTAGTGTGCAGATACTCGTACAAGGCAGGGAACAAAAAATGTGTACTTATGTTGAAGCAGAAGTTACAAATATTGGAACGGTTTAAAATCAATCAGAGTCATCGCTCAAGAATTTGACATTTCGATCAGAACAGTGCATGGGCTAAAACAAAATTCATCTAAATACGAGGCATTCTGTAGTGATTATAAGAAGCTTTGTTATTATCAGTTAATTGTAGGACGAAAACACAGCTTGTTTTGTGTAATTTCCTCAATTTAATCAATAGGGATGATTTATGTTCTCTCTTGAAGGGTATACACCATTTTAAAATAATTTAATACACAAACACAAGTAATGCTCAATAAGTTTTTGTAGCTTTATTCTTTTCAGCTCTAACCAACAATAACAATAATCCAGGTTGCCAGGCGACGATAGAAAAGATGCGAAAACAAATGAATGTGGTGTATAAACACTTGAATGCTCCTTCATATTTAAGTATAAAACTATAGGGGTGCCATTTGAAATTTCAAAGTGGGGGTGGCTGGGGTGGGAGGTAAAATCTAAAATGAAATTAAGCCTGGTTTAAGACTTCCTCCTCAATATCTAAATTTACGTGTTTTTTTTTTTTGTTCAAATTGAATTCAATTGAAATAACTAGTTATTTAGAGTGGGATGTTTTGAAACGAAAATCCTTTATGTAGATACATTTAGAGAGTTTTTCCTCCAGAAGTTTGTTTTATGTTTCAAATGTGTCAAGTATATTACACCTAATCACAAAGTTGTTTTGTTATATATTTTGCATATACTACAATATATTATTTAATATTATGTACATTAATTGTTTATGTTTCGGTCCGTACGGCATAAAAAAACGTTATACAGCCCTTATGTTTACCAATGTCCACAGTACTCCGTAGAAAGACAGCGTTCGTACCTCGTCTCGCACACGGACCACTGCTGTGTCTATTTGTGGAGTTCCACTGTACCTGTACCAGATAGAATAGATATTTTTAATAAAACTACGTCATTTGAAAGCAGAAATGAACAAGATGTGTACCTATGTACCTTCAAGGACTTGTAGAAGTGTATGACACAAAGAGAAAAAGTCCTCGAAGAGAGATGTCAAAGCAAGAAATACCGTCTTTTTTGGAGGGATAATATGCAATTTATGGTATTTTCTTATTGTGAACTAAACATATGTTTGTACTCATACATTACCATTAAACATGTGACACACTGATACGAAAATTAATTACTTGCGAATAACTTTTTTTGAGTCGGGTATGATATTTTGAATTTAATTTGTGAATGATATAAATCATTTTGAATATGGAATAAAAATAACAATATAAATTTATTGAAAACTGTATAATAATGTATTTCACACTACATTTCCTCGTTTCCGATCATAGCCTACTAGATTCTTTGTGTTGTCATCACGAAGCTACTCGGTCGTCGTATATTTTGTAACAAGGAGGGCGTGATATACTGTAATTTCTCCGTGTATTGGGTCTAACTAACTCAGAAATTCAGTAGAATCACTTTCAATATATTACTAGTGGCTTGTGCAGCAAATGCTGCAAACTAAGTTCATTAGACGTTCAAATAAACATTTTTCAGATTTATTTTCAATGAAGAATACCAGACATTCTGAGAGTTATTTGATTCCATAATAATGAAAGATACTCTCTCTCTCTCTCTCTCTCTCTCTCTCTCTCGAGCAATACTGAAGAGAACCACGCATATAAATATCTACACCACATCACCAACCCCACTTGATTAATAACTATAAAATATTTTATGTTTAATAATATTATTTTCTTACGTAAGTTTTATAGGTTTCAGTAACATAAACTATATATACTATATAGCCACCACTCAATAAAATATAGAAATCAAAATCTAATTTAAGTTATTCTCTATATCTATTTATATAACCCCAAAACGTTTCACTTTCATATCACCAATATAGCATTAATATGTATAATTAATGAAAAATAGTCACAACATGGCATTAAATACAATAATATTTCATTTCTAATGGTAATAACGTCATCAAACCACCTCAAGTCTTGTAGTTTTTAATATCCAATACACAGCTGTACCCAGAAAATTACACACCACAAAATCGAATCTGTAAATTATTTTTAGTAAGTTAAGTTCTTAATAACCAATTTAATTTGAGCTCTAAATATGTCAGAATTCTTGCTGCAGATCATGGCCTTCGTGTAATATCGTTTACTGTAGTGTGTGTTTTGTTTTATTCTGAAATGCATTTAATTAGTTCTCAAAACTGACGAAAGAAGGATTTTGGAAAATAGGAAAATGATGTAGGAAAATTGACATTTCACTGAAATCTACTATTTTTCTGAAAAACGTTGGGTTCTAAGCTTCAAAATGAGGGGTCGTTTATTAAAATCCGTTCAGGCGTTTTCCCGTAATTTCCATTACCAGTTCAAATTATATATATATATATATATATATATATATATATATATATATATATATATATAGATTTGTGTATATGTGACCATATTACCACGTGAATTGAATTCTTAAATATTCTGTGTCATTAATTTTGAAGTTGGTTAACCTGTATTTATGTTGGCTGGCTTGTAGTCATAAGAGAATACCATTGGTCAAGTATACACAGATAACATCACAATGCGTAATATCGTTATTGACATATAGGCAACATATCGATATGCATAGCCGTTTCCGTTCTCGGTTTATTGTGAATCAAAAATTTTCACGTTTATGTTCTTAGCTCCTTGTTCTCGTTCTGGTTCTCGTTGCCGGTTTATTGTGGACCAGCCTTAAGTGGTACGTATACTGTTCGCAGCTACGCTACCGTCTTGCGGCATGCGGTTGCAAGATAGTCGCAAAAGAATCTCTTGTTCAATCACTTACTATACTAAGAAACGGCAAGAAATATTCATATGAATTTGAATACTGCTTGCTTAAGTATAAATTGACAGTTCAGTCATACTTTTTTCATACAGATTAGTACAACTTTTTGCAGTCTCTCTTCCCACCACCTCAAGCTATGACGTTGCACAGAGGCAGAAATACAGTGCGTTCACTTCCCCCTGCGGCCGGCCAGCAAGCGCGGAGCATTAGTTAGCGACGTGTATCAATCCTCAAGCTTATCCTACTCATTTATTGTTATCACTTGAGTACTAACCTTGTTATTATCGGACCATCGGATCTGTGCCCCTTCAGCGCTGTCGTCGTTCTTGAAAAAGTTAACGCCTGTACTCACTCCATTCCACCCGCTTTCCTCCCACCACGTTAAACAGCAAGCCACGAACCTTGCAGAATGGGGATGTTGCCAAACTTCCATCAAACAGTATAATAAATAACTGGTCCTCCATGCTACAATATCATTTCTTTCAATCAAAATACATCTTGTATTTCTACATTTTTTAAACCTAAATCCCATGTCTCGAATCACTTTCCGCAGCGTTTCTCTCCAAGCTTGGAAAATATTGTCTCTCGCAATCTTCAATGTCGGAACTTCATTCTACACGGCATAAAATTCTTGTATCTTTCTTCTTCAAATACATCGGTTCATATAATCTACAAGAATTAAAGGTTCCCTTGGTCTGTTCTTCCCTGGTGATTCTAGCTTTTCATCTCCTGCACAGCCTCCCTCTCTCCTGATTTTCTTTGTTAGGTGCTCTGACCTGCATATATAAATTACATAAAATGTTGTATTATTAGTATTAGTTAAGTAAGTAATTTTAATACGGAATCAATTGAAATAAAATAAGCCCCACCTATGATCGCACCTGCTCTTATCGTTGCCCGATTTATAGGAAACAGATATTGACCTGTTTGTTTCTCTTCATCGCAAAATGCTATTACTTGCTGAATAATATTTCTTTCGCCACTCCGTGCTACAGTGTTCATGTTGAGTTGGCAACACTGGACTGCAAGTGCAAATAAACTGTCCCGCAAGAAGGCTCAAAACTGTGAGTAGTGGGAGAGAGAAAGGGAGAGAGCTAGAAAAGAGAGAGATAGGAATGCAGGGAGAGAAATGAATTACCGAGGCTGAGAAGGAATTAGGGTTCAGTTCACATATCTTACGGGGGCACATATCCGATGGTCCGACAATACAAAAGATGCTGAAAGCGGTGTTCATCTGCATTGATGCATTCTTGACATCTGATAAAATTTCCATTCACACGCTAAAGTTCTTCTTCAAGCATAAACTGACTGCTCACGGAAACCACCACGCGTGGCCTTGAGGCGTTTTTTTAAAGCGCTTCCGTAAAGCAAACTGACTGTTGAAACAGAACGCAATTAGGTCAGCTGACTTCAAAATGATGGACAGCTGTTGAGTGATTCTTAAGGACGGGTGGCGGCACGTTGGTAGGCTATATTATTGCTGCTCCGCGTGCTTGCTGTTCATCGCCCGGCCGCAGGGGGAAGCGAACACACTGTATAATACGAGATCTCTATTCTGTTGACTTGAGAAAAAAATATATAATCAACATTCCTCCTTCGATTGCACAAACTAGCGCAGGATTGTAGCGATGCAGATATTAAATTGTTTCATATTTGTAAACAATTTCCTTCTCATATACGATCTCTGTTAATAGAAATACTACACTAATGTCTATATTAATAATAATGGTATAGTATAAGCCTACCACATAATGAAATGATAATAATAGAAAAACTTTAAAGATGGTATGATGTTTGTATGCTTGCAAATTGGTTCAGTGTTTTACTCGTACTGTGGTTATATCGGCACGAAACACAGGTAAATGGGGTTTGTTGGTTTGATAGTGGCTTCACTGTTAGTAGAGGATGCCAATTATTTATGCAAAGTTTATAATCTGTGGCTATTTGTGTTAATCTGTTGGTGAATCGCAGTGAATCAATATTTAATACGGCACTGTTAATTGCTATAATCCATACTTATATTGTAAACTGCAGCGAGGCATTGCTATCAGTAAAATACCACACGTTGCATCAAATCAGATTGAGGTTACACTTTTCATCATTTCAGATCTCTGCTCTCACAGAAAGCTGATGAAAGTCGTTTTTCCATAATTTCTGTATATCGGATGTAGGAAAATAAGTGAAAATATTTTAATGGGTGATGGATAATATCAATACAAGAATTTAAAATTCTTCTTAATCTTGTTTACTACCTTATTGGTCTCTCCTCTAGTTTGCGATATACTACTTACTTACTGGCTTTTAAGGAACCCGGAGGTTCATTGCCGCCCTCACATAAGCCCGCCATTGATCCCTATCCTGAGCAAGATTAATCCAGTCTCTACCATCATATCCCACCTCCCTCAAATCCATTTTAATATTATCTTCCCACCTTCGTCTCGGCCTCCCCAAAGGTATTTTTCCCTCCGGCCTCCCAACTAACACTCTATATGCATTTCTGGATTCGCCCATACGTGCTACATGTCCTGCCCATCTCAAACGTCTGGATTTTATGTTCCTAATTATGTCAGGTGAAGAATACAATGCGTGCAGCTCTGCGTTGTGTAACTTTCTCCATTCTCCTGTAACTTCATCCCTCTTAGCCCAAAATATTTTCCTAAGAACCTTATTCTCAAACACCCTTAATCTTTGTTCCTCTCTCAAAGTGAGAGTCCAAGTTTCACAACCATACATGTAAGTAATCGCCTATTTGTGATATGCCATTCCCATCTAACCTAACCTCTTGTACTCCCACGATGTCTATTCTATATCTAGCTAGTTCTTTTGCTACTAATGCTACTCCACCTGTTCTATAAAGACTAGTTACGTTCCATGTACCAAATCTTATAGCCTTTTTCCTTTGCTGTGGTCGTGCCGGAGAATCAGTCCCATTCCGAGGCTTACTGTTAGGTTTCGTAACAAGCTGTTTTTTACGGTGATGGGTTGTTAGCTCTTCGTCCAACCCCCAAGCTGGAGGACCACCCCTTATCAGCTGTCCACGACTGCTTATTCAATATATTCGCAGCTACCCTCCATATCTGGAGGCCGTCTCCTCTATCCGCAACCAGAGGACGCGCCATGCCATGGTGATAGGGACCCACAATATACATGGAGTTTGCGATATATTGAACATAATAAATGATTTGTTTCCAAAACCTGCTATTTTGCTCAAAAACCGATTTTTAGCCAATAACATAATACATATACATATAACATACATATAACACACACAAAATTGCAACCTCATTCAAGAAATTAAATTACAACATCGCGTACAGAACAAATAACACTCTACAAAAACATCTCAACACACAAACAACACAAACAAACAAATACAACCACACAGGCATATACAAACTCAAATGTTACACCTGCAACAACTTCTACGTACATAGGGCAGACAGACAGATCATTTCAAACACGTTACAAAGAACACATCATAGCCATAACAAAATTACAGAACACCTCCACATATGCAGAACACATCACAAATGCTAACTATAGCTACAGAGACATCAACACAGACATGGAAATACTACACATCCAACCAAAAAGCCAGAAACTAAACACACTAGAACAATATGAAATATACAGATACACAAAAACACACCCCAATGAAATTCTCAACACACAACTCAATTTCAGAACACACAAACTCTTTGACTCTACATTACACCACACGAACACGCCCTCACAGGAAACAAAACAAGAGGCGCCAAGACCAACAACGACCAGTTCTGAGGATGACCCATAAAAGGTCGAAACATGTAAACCAGGTACGATAGAATTTAACACAAGAAAGTCATATAATACATATTCCGAAAACATATATTTCCTACGCTCTGAACCCAACGGTAAAGTTATTATTTGCCAATTGCTGCTACTTGTCACTGAAATTGATACTTAAAAGTATGATTTCTTTTTCAAAACTTTGTATTTTGTGTTTTTCAGGCCAAAACCTATTACCTCATATTTTAATTTAGAAATTGTTGGCAAATTATAAAGTATTCTAGTACGTTAAATACATGGAATGGTATAAAATATATGTAAGTTAAGAATGAAAACTTATTTTTCAAAATGCCCTTGTATATTTTAAAGCCAGCAATTTTTCACAAGTCTTGCATTGTGCTGACAATTTTCAACGTACTGAACTGGCTGTAGAAAATGCAGTAAGTGCAATGTTTTAAAATTGAGTGTATTCATATGGCATGTTGCCGTCACGTACCCCTAGCAATCTAATAATATGGAAAGGCCGGAAGTTTATATTGGACTATTTCGTTTATATGACGTCATTCCATTTTCGACCAATGAAGTGTAATGAAATTTTGAATTCCAACCAATCAGTCACACTTTGCTATAATTTTTGCAGCTAGATTTATCGCTATCAATTTATCACATAGGCGTTCTTTTGTTTAGTCGTTGTCGCACAACTGTTTCCCCGTAAATTGATGATCATGACTGCATTAAGATGCAACTACACGGTTTAAACTTTTCTTTCAACTTTAGAGCAATGAATGCAAGATTGATATTTAATATTAATTAATATATTTACGCAGTGAAGACGACGTTCAAAACGGCGCACCATGTAGAGACAAAATCTTCATGATCTTAATTGAACGTACCTTTTAATCTTGATTCTTTCAATATTCTTCCCAGATTGCACGCATACGCGATTGGAATATTGAACTGTGTAGATGAAGCTTTAGTTCCGATACACACTACAGCGAGAATGCGTTTGTCGAGCTATGAAAAATGCTTTCCTGTGGCACTGAGTAATAGTCGAAATAAGCCACAGCTGACATTGTTCCTGCTCCCACAGGTAACTTGTAGCCTATAAAATTTGTATTTTGTGAATGAAATAAAACAATTGGCATTACTGAATAATAACAACGAATTACTTCATTGCAATAATCGATATTTATCTATTGCAACTTCACAATGTCTGAATAGGTTAAGTATTCGTAAATATACAATTATTAACATTTTGTCATCGAATTTTAGGAATATATTATTTACATTTTTATTTTATTCACGAAATAGTCCGAATAAATGTCACTCGAGGTCTGAGATTTCCCAGATAAATCTCAGACCCCTCGTGACATTACTACAGATAAATTAGATAGAATTATAGCAGTATGAAACTTATATTTGGGAAAAGGTGGTGGTGGTGGTGGTGGTGGTGGTGGTGATGTTGATGATTATGATGACGATTACGACGATCTAGAAGGTTTTCATTATATTGAGTTGGGTTGTGTTGCGGCGAAAATGATTTAAAAATTCCAGTAATCAATTTGGTATTGGTTTAGTTAATTTTGCCTGTTAATAATGCAATTTCAGTATTCATTTGATATCGCCCGTATTAAATTTTAATAAAAATCTTTTTACATTATTTTCTAACTTAACTTGATGGATTCTGGCACTGATACAGTTTTTTCAATTATTTAGTGTTAGTATGGGAAATGAAGTACAGTATTAATCTGACGATCGCTTGTATTGATAGAGTAATTTCATTACCGTAATTACTTTTCTCATCCCGTCTGTTAATGAGTTGTGGGCTTTGATCAACCAAATGGTTTTATAGTGAAACCCTTTTCTCATTTTCTTTCGACATGCAACAGTTGGCATAAGGGCTTTGCAGATTTTACATGCTACAAGGCAGTACTGCAACTGAGGACTTCTTTCAGAGTTTAGGCCAGTGATGTCAAAGCAAGCGCATGTTTCTGACCTTGACGTCGTGTGCGGGCATTAAGGGCTAGGTATGCTGGAGGGAATAAGCAGCCTGTTGGATTAAGAAAACAGTGGTGCACAAACTTCAAACGGAACGTGAAATTTTATGTCGTTATTTTTACATGGTTTCTTTCTGTTTGTTATTTACTATGTTGTCTGTAAAACAAAAGTACTAACACCTATTTCTTAGCCTATTATTGCAGTTGTGTTTTAAACGTTAATAACATAATAAAGAGTAAAGAAGGAATATTCACACAAATTCCGCAATAACTACAACTATACTGTACTAAGTGAATTAAACACATCCATAAAGAGTGTTACCCCAAAGAAAGAGACTGAGTAAGATATGATAAATTGAAATTGACATTGATGGCATCTTTAGTCTTATAAAGTAATGAAAACAATATTATAGTACAAATCAAAGTTGTCTAGATATATGTTTTAACTGTAACTAATATTACATAATAAAACTCTTATCGCATTATGCTTTTAGGTGATATTGGTGCGCAACTTTCTGTTATCAGAATATTACATTATCTCGAAATCTGCTGAAGCTATAGAGCTGACGTTTTACCAACACATAGGCACATATATTTTGTTTGTGATGTAACAGTATTTGCTTTGTTAATTCATTTCCTTACAAACATTTTCCATGCGAATATTTTCAAACATTTTAATACACTATCTTCAGTAATACGATATATTAGATTTACGAAACATTGTTTCAGTAGCTGTAAGGCTACTAAACAAACATCTGAAAATTTCACTTTTCTGGAAAAAATTTGAGAAAATATTTCTTTTGAATAAAAAATCAAACTTGTGAAAAATGAACATTAAAATTAAAACTTACATTCTTATAATGCACTTATACTTCTCAGACAAATCTAAAAATTGTCGTGGATACAGTTTTAATAAGTTCTCTTCCCTTTATCTATTGAATCAGTGCTGGCCATCCCTGTATATAGCTCGACCAAGCGGCGTATACTACCTCGTTCGTCTGTCTCTTTCCTTTCCGCTGTAAAGCACTCAGGCTCTCCTGGGCTCTAAAGCGCGTGCTTGCTCCTATGGGCATCAGTTGACATCACTGGTTTAGGCTATTTACTTCAAAATCTTTCTTTATTTCCGTTTCTTCTTACATCCTTTTTCTCTTTTCTTCGTTCCTTTCTCGCTTTATTTTTCCATTCTTTCTTACCTGTTTTTTCTTTATTCTCCTTTTTATCCTCCCTTCTTTGTTTTATTCCTTCCTTTTCTCTTCCTACATTCATTTGAACAGTTTTTCTATGTTTATTTTTATTCACATCCATTATAAATTTTTTTAACTTTAAATGACACAGAATTATGACATTGCTTAATAATCAGAATTTTATATTTACAGAAAATACACATAATAACTTAAATGTAAATTATATCAGAACAAACTCTTGTCGAATGTTGAAAACTGCCTCATGTATGGGGTACCTTTTGAACACTGTCCAAATCATCCGTTAAAGAACTAATTAACGCTCAAAAATGTCATGTAAAGAGCACTACTATGGTTACATTATTTTTTCTTTAAAACCACTGAAATCCACATCAAATTGTTATGAGCACTTTCTCCTGCATTTCTAGTTTTGTGAATTTCATAACAATATGACTTTTCTCTGTCTTATTGCAGTGTTCAGTTTTAGGATATGTAAAGTTCCACGTTTTCGAAACCTCTACATAAACTTGACATTGTTCATTTACCTCTTCCACTTGTCCAACATAGAAAACTTTTTCTTGAAGAGGGCCCGCAGGCAAGAACCGTAGCTTTAGGCTTGACTGTTGAAGTTCAAGAATCGCTCTTCAAGCGCTGTGATTCATTGTATGGTGCCATCGTATCGATTCTGCCACATCCATACTGACTGGAGACCTTTCCTCCATCTGCCTGTGATGTTAATCTGCAGCCTCCTCAGATCGATGGAATCTGTACGCAATCCATCTGCCTGAATGCGCCATCTATTCGAAGGAGCTACACTCCCCCAATTACTCGCAATCCTCTTTTCTTACTCTCTGCTTCCTTTTGCTCTTTACCTTTCTTCTTTATTTTCTTTCTTATCTTTTTCTCCTCGCTGAGGAGGGCCCGGAGGCTTGCACCACAACCTGAGGCTTATTGTTCCGACAACTTTTTGTGGGATGATTGTTGAAGTCCTTAGGACCGCATTCCTGTGAGTACGTGATTCACGGCTTGTTCCATCTTATCGATTCATCCACGGCATCCAGGTCTGAAGGAGTCTCCCTGTTGATATACCGCAGCCTCTTCAGATCCGTGGCATCTGTTAGCAAATCGCGTACTACGTCCTGCTACATGCTGTAGTTCCCTCAAATTGCAGCATGGTAAATATCGTTATTCACTATGGTGTCATCTGTCCGAGGGAACTATACAGAATGATGGCTCCCTGTTCTTCCGTATTCCGCTGTGAAAGCCTCTACGCCTTCCTGGGATCTATACAGCTCTCCAGAACAGATGACATCTGTAGGCGAATCACGACACCACTTCTGCCGGATCTCCTGATCGATCTGTGACTATTAAAGATGATATTGTGAAGTTGAAATGAATGAAGCCGAAATGTGGTGGAAGGTTACCCAGCAATTCTACTTCAAGTGGTTGAGGGTGAAAATCTAGGGAAAAAGTCCAACTACGTAATTTGTATCTACTAGGATTTGAACCCGAGTCATCTCACTCACGGTCAGACAAGCTAACAGTTATTCCACAGCAGTGGGCCTTCATTACCCTATTTTTCCTTTCCATTTCTTTCTACCTCTATTTTTATATCTTTTCTTCTTTCATACTTTGAAACTATGATTTTTTTTCCTTTTTACCTCTCTTTCTTTGTTTCTTTTAATATCTTTTTCCTTTATTTTCTTTGTTGCTTATCATCTATGATGTGTCGGCCTAAATTCATATCTAGAGATTCTCGACACTTGGTCCATTTTTAGACGGAAAGAAGACCGAGTTAGTTCTGTCAATAGAGAGATTTGCTACTTGCTGGCAGAGGGTAGATGAGGAATTTTTTTCTCGCCATAACTTACAGAACGGCCCTATCCTGGCTCACTATACTATAAAATAGAGTACATTCTTTTCTTGGAAGTGAGAGACGGTCATGGCGTGATATTGATCATGTCATCTCGTCCTAGTTTCGAGATAAAGAAAACATGAGAACTCTATCTCCCTATCTCCTGTACACTTCAGTGAGATGTATTTCTGCACTTCGCCTTTACTTCACATGGTAATATTCTTCGCGGTTAGAGGTCAGTACGATGTGAGACCTCCAACTAAAACAGGACACCACATCGAGAATAGACTAATGTGCATACCGGGGGCAGAATTCAAATTCACAGTAGTGGAAATGCAAAGCGTTTCACCAGTTAGTAAATTGTTTTGAATATATTTACATATTTAACTCCATTCGAATGACTAATAACAGCTATCTATACGAATGAATACAATATAATATTTTGTGCGAGATCGTGCGTATTTGCTTGGTTTCCGCACAAAACCAATCGGCGGTAAGTCTAAAATTCCACGTTCAGTATTCCCAACCTAACACACATAACAATTTCCCTCTTATTACCGCTTAAGTGACATATTGATTTTACTGCTTTAGGCTTTTATCATATTATTTTTAGAGACGTTCAATATAGTAACAATTATAAATTGGAAACTTACCACTACAATTTCACCTAAATTGCACTGTTAATTATTGTTTTTAAATATTTGCAAAAATTAGGTATACTCTACAACTCCACTAAAGTTACTGCATTCGTGATGCAAGTAACATTAAGGAAGCCGTGAAAAAATCAACAAGATTCCAGATGCCGATGTTATTACTGCAATATGTTATATAAATAATATTGTTAAAATATTAAAATGACAAATAAATCATTACATAACCTTACCGTTTGTTTTAAATTCACATTTATAGACTGGGGGAAAAAGAGACAGACGTATATCACGGCCTGCTGGAGTGTAGTAAACACAGAAAACATTTTAAAGCAACAATGTTGAAGATATATATTTTTGTTTTGCAAATTTGCCGTCATTGAACAGAAACCAAGATGGAGATTTCATTGCAACTAATTAGAAATTCTTCTTTCAGGTATGTAATAAACGATACACGAGCGGTATGTTTTCTTTCAATTCTCGGAAATTAAAAAAGCTCAACTACGTTTCGCTTTTTCAAACTTTTCCTCGAACATGAAAACTTCAACATACCGCTCTTGTAACGCATATTACTATTAATAATTTCGAATTCGCAAGTTCACCTTTTTTAGTTTTCTTCCGATGACCATGGTTTTTGTCTTCTTTGCATTTATCTTCATCCCATACTGCTCATAGCTGTAATTTAGTTACAATAATATGTCCCTTAGTATCGATTCCGCTTCTGCTAGCAATGCCATATCATCAGAAATTGTTATACACTTTTTTTTATTATCCAATTTAATAAACCCTATTTTACCCTGAGGTATATTAGGGTTATAGTTGGTATCAAAATACATATTTTATAACCAATAAGCAATATTAAAGTTATAATATAAAATAGTGGTCACAGTTACATTTCATATGAATTATGTAGAAGAATGCACCTTAATGAAAGAATGGATCCTGTTGAAGATTAATGAGATGTTTGAGGAATAATCAATGCAAAAGATATACAAGAATGTCTAACCGTTTCAGAGTAAATAACGACCTTAAAAATATAATCAATAGCAGATTAATATAACAAGGTTTGACTTAATTCATGAACTATGGAACAGTTTAGAGTAATAAAGGGATATTACAAGCAATGATTTACGGTTACAAGTTACATACGTGATTCAGGAACAAGTACAATAATTAAAGTAATAAGACTAGTAATGACTTACAACTAACGAATAACGAAATTCTTGAAGGGCAATATATAATAGTTACAACTAACGGATAACGAAATTCTTGAAGGGCAATATATAATAGTAGGGGTAATACAAAAGATTTAAAAACAAATGTAAACAGTAAAGGAATAGTACTCGTAGAAAACTTGACTTAAAATTACAAGTTAAACACATTCTTTTTAAAGCAATAGGTAACAACAAAGAGATACTAATAACAATACACTGACTGTAGTTACAGATTAAACACATTATTTTAAAAACAAACACGCAAAGGATCAATAGCTATTTTCAGGCATTATATACATGGACCATAACTCTAATTCACATCTTCTTGACGTTACTTCGTATATTATTTTGTGTTTCAATCTATTTCAATTTGTTATTTCTCACTGTAACAACAAAAATATGTTTCATAAAGCCTCAAGGCATTTCTCTATATTTATTGTATTATGGTACGCTTTGTTAATGGCAACGTTTAATGGTTATAAGAAGAAATATATATATATATATAAATAAAAATAAAATAGCTATTAAACACATTATTTTAGAAGCAATAAGTAGCTATACTAAGAGATTACTACGATAGTTAACAACCACTAATATAGCAAAGGGTACCGCCTTAGTTTCATATGAACAAAGCCATTAACTAGCTTGTCTTTTATTTCCTAAGTGTTTACATGTTAATGTTAAAAGTAGTTCCCATATTTTCTTCTTTACTAGTATTTTTTTTAATAATAAACTCAGGGAGAAGAAATTTTCCCCTGCCTTCCCTAAATGACGCATGTGTTAATGTGACCAGTTTTTTAATAAATGCTCAGTTGATATTCCAATTGAACATGGTGAACTGTTGCGAGTGCGAGATTCAGAATATTGACCTATTAAAGCTTGTTCACAATAACCAGGAAACGAGAATCGGAACGAGAACGGGAAGCGAAGAATTTGAAGATTTTTTGTTCACAATAAACCGGGAAGGGAAACGGCTGTGGATATCGATAAGCATGTCAGTAACGATATATAAAGTCGATACTACTAAGATTTTTCAAATCATCCATCCTCAAGTGAGGTTGACCACTGGGATCCGGAATTAACAAACATAAAAGATAAAATGAAACGAGCAAAATAATGATTCAATTTGTACATTAAAACAAAAATTTACGTGTTAATATATAGATGATAGTGTAGAATTTGAAGAGAGGCCTTCAGAATTTCCATTACAATCTTCTGAACCTCATAAAAGGGAATTTGAAAGGATTTAAGGATATTACATGCAAATTTTGGTAAACAACCCCTCGCTCCAAATAGTAAACCTGTAACATCCCAGTTGTAAAGCGAAATGCCATATTTTTCACTGAGGTATGGAAGACAAGGTACATATTTAGCTCGCTTGTCATCATTTATCTGCAGTCCTTGATTCGTGTCTCGTTCAAAGCAAATCGTAGGGTCTAAGACCATCGCTTTCTGGGTTCTTCTATTGATGGCAATTACATCGACTCTTCTATGAGAATCATCTTCAGACACACAATGAATCTCCTCATGTACTTCCCATCCTCTGTTTCTTAGCAGGTTGGCAATTGCTGTTCGGGCACGAATGTGTCTGTTGTTACGCAGTAGTTCTCCCTTCTTACAGAACCCCAGTACATGGCCAAGTGTTTCAGTCTCGCTGCAGCCGGGATGGCGACAACGGGTAGTACTGAAGGTTCTGCCAGGGACAGATCTCACTGCGGTGACGTTGCAAGACATCTTGATGACATTGATGTATTCCAAGGAGGAAAGACACTTTTTAGAGGAGATCCAGGAGTTGGCTTTGGGGCATTCTTCATTATACATTCTGATGTCATTTGTGTATACTTGACCAATGGAAATTTCTTATGAGTACAAGCTAGTCAACATAAATACAGGTTAACCAACTTCGAAATTTAAGACGGAATAATGAACAATTCAATTCATATGGTAATCTGGTCACATATACACACAGCATATATATGCAAAGTGATTCTACTGGATTCCTGCATTAGTTACAAGCAAGGAACGGACAAAAAATTATGACACAACCTCCTTGCTACAAAATATAGGTACGACGACCAAATAGCTTTTTGATAACGAGAAAACGAATCTTGTAAGTAAAGATTAATTTTTCTCCTCTAATAACCAGTGAATCTAGTAGGCTGTGATCGGAAACGAGAACGGCAAAGTTAAAACTTGATCAACTCTCCGTTCCCGTTCCCGGCTCCGGCAAGCTTCTCGTTAATTGTAAATTCTCACATTTAAATACATTTATTTATTTTTTATTAGGTTACTTTACGACGCTTTATCAACACCTTAGGTTAGTTAGCATCAGAATGAGATGAAGGTGATAATGCCGATGAAATGAGTCTGAGGTCCAACACCGAAAGTTACCCAGCATTTGCTCATGTTGGGTTGAGGGAAAACCCCGGAAAAAAACCTCTACCAGGTAACTTGCTCCCACCGGAAATCGAACCCGGGCCACTTGGTTTCGCGGCTAGACGCGCTAACCGTTACTCCACAGGTGTGAACACCTACATTTATTTTAACAATTTTTCCGTTCTCGTTTTTGTCGTTTGGTTTATTGTGAAGCAGTCTTAAGGCTGCTTCAAAACCCTTTACATTTCATTTTTCTTCTTTAATGTCTTATCGATTCGCATTATAATATGCTACCTGCAATTTGCAGAGGCATTCATGTATAGATTTTGTCTCGATGTTTCTAATTACGGAATTGTTTTTGTTGTTTTTTGTATTATAATATATGACACGGAACCTTCGATTTTACTCTTTTTCTAAAGTAACCTTCTCAAGAATTTTTTCGCTTTTTAAATCTCATATTTATCGATTTTAATACAAAGACCTTGTATCTCATGGTGTACATATTTACCTACTGTACTTGTTTATCTACAAACGATCCTGAAATAACATAGAAAAGAAAACTTTTCGGGATTGGTGGTCTGTTACCGGCCACATAACCGAACCTCTCGACTCGCGCGAAGCACCATAATTAATTCTGTAATGAATTTTTGATTTAATCTCGTTAATGAAAACAATTTTTAGCAGATGCCAATTTGCTGCATTGTCATCTGCACTGAATTAAACATGTCTGCGTAACAGATTTTGGTTGTCAGGTTTTCCAGCCATTGATATCGTCGTTTCCATTAATGCACTGATTCCGTCAATATCGTTGAAAATGCAGCTCTAAATTTCATACGTCAGCGCTGGTGACAAACTGAAATGTGTCAGTTAATCAAACGGCACGATATGCACGGCAGCTGGGTGGATATTGAAGGGAAGTGTCATGGATTGATAACATTGCAATAAATTAAAAGAACGGACAGATAACCGCGTTATTTCATCCCGTAACAGATAAAAGCTGCGAGAATCCTCATCGCACTTCCATTTATCTATTGCATCAAATGCAACAAGATACTTTTCATTCTGAATTTAAGGTTCAAAGTTCAGGTACTATTCTAAAGAAGCCCTTAAATATTATTCTCTTCTCCCTCCATGTTTGTTAGAAACTTGAAGTTACAAATATCGAAAGATATGGATAAAAAGATAGATGGATGGATAGTTAGATGGTTAGAGAGATGAATGAATTAGTATGTACATAGTGGGTAGGTAAATTTCGTTCCATATCTGACAGGAGAAGTAAAAATTGCCGACAGAGATACTCAACTAATGGCAGAGGTCTCATTCCACGCTTGTCTTGAAGTTGGGACAGTGGCGGCTCGTGAACTTGTGGATTGGGGGAGCTGCAGTAGATTTTGGTACATACAAATTTCACTTCTTGATATCATTACTAATAAGTATAGTACAAAAATAAATGCACTACATATCGAAAAATAAAAACTTCCTGACTTAGTTGGGAGATGTCTGTGGCATCATTTGCCATAATCGCTAAAAAAAACTAATACCATCGATTTCAATCTGAATTTCAGATCGGCAGACACTCAACATGCAATCTACCAGTTCATTCTGAATTGTTTTAGAACTACCTTTAAACAGTGGCATGTTCCAAATGATTTTTGAGGGGCTCGTTTAGATTACTCACGAACTGTAGCAACCCACGAAATACACCAGGGTTCTTCGAATCGTTTTTTCATCATGTCCCCTAAGGGAAATTTATATTGGCCACAATATCAATATTTTTTAAAATAATTTCACGATTTTTTCTCATTTCTTGATTATGTTTGAGAATGTTTGTTCTGTTCGCTTCACTTAGTTGCGCAGCAATGTTAGTTTTGCCTAACATAGCCAATGAAACATCATTTTTCAGGAGAGACTGCGAAGATTCGTGCTTTCTGATTTTTAGGGGCAAATGTCCTAAATATGTCACACCACTCCTGGTCTATGCAGTATCACCACCGAAAAGGTGGCAAAGAAAACAAAATATAGAATTTTTTTTTGTTCACATCCACGTAACCACAAACGCTTAGTGTAAATTCCATTGTTATACTTCCTTACATATATGCACTATTTCGGCTGGATGAAGCTTGAGTAAGATTTAAGTCGGGTAACGAACGACCCTGTAATTTCACTTCATTACATCAATCTTCTCCGCAAGGGAAAGTCGAGAAAAATAAAATTAATATTCTGTAATTCACACACACTCATGCTTGCACATTTGCACTGGTTAAGTTACGGTACTAAAGACGTGACACCAAAGCAATGTTCTAAAAGGGGAAAAGAAGTCTCTTTCGTATTTTACGTGCTATATTAAAAGGATTCTACTCGTGCAATCATTTTGAGTTAAGGCAAATATTAGGTTCTGCTGGAGGCTGGATATATGTATACGTAATAATAAGGCAAAAGAGAATATTAATTTCGTTATATTAACTCGATAAGATTCTACAACAGTAAGTATGTGAAGACAAAATAAGAAGTTTGTCGTTAAGTTGCAAGGTAACAGAGAATCCATTTGACGTAGCATTACAATAGCGGTGTGGGAGGGGAGGAAATATCTTCCCTTGTCGCCTGGCTCTGCAAGCCACTGCAGCGAAATATGGGTTTTAAACAGCGGCAGTTTCCCTCTGCTTCCCTTCACCTCTCTACCCCCTGACCATCAAGACACACTCTCTACGAGCTGTCCCACCCTGCAGATCCCAGGACGACTTTGAATGCAGTGTCAATTCCAATATAGTCGACGCGCAAAAAGATTATGCATAAGATAATAGTCAATATTCCCGGCCAGATGAAATATAAAGCAATTTACCATAAAAGCTGTAACAATTATTCTACAAATTAAAATAAATATTATTTTTATTTTCCTGCCAAAGCAGGGAGTGCTGCAGCTCCGCAGCTCTTATGGACGGGCCGCTCCTGAGTTGGGAGGAGGTAGAACGCTTCAGACAAACGCCCAACTTCAAGTCAAGCGTGGAATGATACCTCTGCCATTGGTTGAATAGCATTATTATACTACTTCTCTGTGCTCTGTCGGCAATGTTTACTTCTCCTGTCAGATATTATGGAAAACCAAACTTTTGATGATATTAGTTCATATTTTTCTAAATAATTTATTATTAATCCTTTCTTGATACATTTTTCCGCTAAACTGTAGAATTAGCACGGTAGTTTTGAACCGTGCTGTTACGGTTACGACCAAATTTAACTAAATACACAATGTTGCCGACATAAGAACATAACTTTGGTCTGTGATGTCGTTAGAAGGAGAAATTTGTTTCTTTTTCTCTCTAACTCCTCCGTTCTGAACATTACTGAGAGATAGCACCACTGTTACTCTCACCTATTTCAATGATTTTTCCCTGGACCACCAATTTGTTTGGACATTTCTACATGGAAGATTAAGACAGATCTTACAAGCGATCTCCAATTACTAATAGTATGGTCATCAAAATTGTGGTCCATTTTATCTCGAACTAAAATCTCTCTCACATTTTATTTAGTTTCATCACGGCCGAATGGGTTTACCTCTTCGGTATCGGTGTTTCTAGTTGGTCATGGCCTTTATGACAGTTTTTGTTTCGTAATTTTGATAAACAATAATAGAATTAAAGCGGTGAATAATTTCATGACCCCTAAAACTTTTTTTCATGAAAGGCTAGGTATTTTCTCTAGGCCACAAATAAAATTGCAACGCGGTCATAATTCCGTACTTAACGCTTTGGCGAACATTCACCGGAAATTTACATTCCGTTATTTAAATTATATTCCGTGAAACACACCTTTTCCCCCCCTTTATTTCGTTGTCATAACTTACTTTAACATCTCACTACATATGCATTTTCTTTTGGTGCATTCGAAACATCGTCGTTGTACTGCATAAACCTTGAATTTGACTAATGGAGTGATTTATTTAAGAATATTGTCGCGAATTTTACTACCACCATTTCGATTGTCTTTTGTTTGACACGGCTCGGTACGGCCCGGTTACTTGTGGCCAGCGAGTAACGTCGACTATCGACATTGCTCTATCGTGCGTATTATCCAGTTGTTCCCATTTTTCTAACATTTTGAAAATAACGGGCATAAGAGAAAATATACATTGATTGATTTAAAAAAACTGTTCACAACAATATGTCGATCCAAACATTGTAATTATACGACCTGTAATATTTTTCATGTTAAAATACATTTTTATTGCCAATAGCTAGTATGTAAATCTCGACCACATTTCCCTAATGTTTTTAATGAAACTGTTGGAAACAAATTGTTTAACCATTTTGTCATTTATGAAATTAAAAAATCCCAAATAAAATTCCATAAAATAAGTAACACAACAACAATTTCGCGTAATTATGTACTTGTAAATTTGTTTTTCCCCCTAATCTTTACCATGGGTAGCATTGCACTAAAGTCTTATACAGGGTGTATCTATATGTGTCTATAAATATGGGGGAGTATTCCTGACACCAAACCATAACAAAAAGTTCATATGAACATGGGTCCGCAAACCCTTCGTTAGGGAGTTATGGGTTTATTGGTAATGGTACATGTGATACATTTAACAACACACATTTACAAAAATTGCTCGAAGTGACCTCCTCCTGCTTCGATGCATGCCCTGAGCCTGCGTTCCATGCTGTGCAAATGTCCTGGGGTGTTACGGATTTGATCAAATTTGCTACCGTATTCCCATCTGCTAGGCCATAAATGTAGTGCATATCCATCATTTCTCTCACTGAATATATCTTGTGATGTGATGAATTTTACTGTCAATAACAAAAAACAGAACAAAATTCAGTCAGACAAAACAAAACAAAACAAATTTCATGACCAACTGTAATGAAGAAAGTGGGAAAAAATGCAAGTTTGAGGTGAATTACATAATCAGGGATCACTACACGAAATTCCTTTCATAACTCCCTAACGAAGGGTTCGCAGACCCATGTCCATATGAACTTTTTGTTATGTTTTGATGTCAGGAATATGCCCCACATTTATGGACACATTATAGATACATCCTGTATATGGAACGGAACATAGTAGATAGTTAACTTTATTATCTCCTTCAACAACAAAATAACCAATACTCTTATTCTCAATAAAGCTGTATCTTGGTACTTTAGACAGCACCATTTTAAAACATTCTGTAGACTGCTCGCCACTGAATGTTTACGTTCTGCAGCTAACGACTGACTAAACAGAATGAAAATAGAGTCGCGGACAGGAGGTGGAGGAAGTAGGGGTGGTAATGTTTGCGATCTAGGAAAGCACATGTTTAGCATTCCTGTTTAAAAGTATGATTTATTTTCCAAAACCTTCTATTTTTTCAGACCAAAATCTATTATCCTACATTTTAATTTAGGAATTGTTGGTAAACTATGAACTATTCTAATAAATTTAGTACATAAAAAGGTATAAAATATCTGTAATACAAGAATAAACAATTTTTCTCCTTCCTGTAAAAATAACTGAGAGTGAAATATCAGATTTTGGAAACAAACCATTCACATCATTGTGTTTAAATTTTCCTATCATTTAATTTGTAATGACAGAATGGTAGACCCCGGGTTCAATCCAAGGTGGCACCGGTATTTTTGTCATTCAGAAATTTCCAGAACGGCCCCGCGATCCACTCATCTCTTTTAAAAATGAATACCGCCTATTTTCCAGGAATGAAAAGTTCCGACAGCTGATCACGCTACCTTATTCAATTGTCGAGATAAGTAACGCATAGAGCTCTATCTCTATGCTTTCATGCACTTTCTTGGCGTCTAGAGGAAAGATCTTTACCTACCTATGTAATGACGGAATACGGATGTGGGAGTTACCTTGTGCAATGACATTGCTACTCGAGTGGGATCACGTAAATGTCACGAATATTAATTTATGGGAAGAGGCGCGAATGATGCGTAATGCGCATAAGGTAGACCAGGGTAATTGTAAACAAATGCTGTGAGAAATACAAAACTGTCAATATAAAAATTTTAATTCGGAGAATATTTAAATGAACATGTTGGCTAACCTACAAAGCAGTTTGGCGCCAAATAGGAGTAACTGCTTAGTTGTGAACGAATGTTTTGTAAGAGTCTACAAAAAAAGTTGAGAAAGAATTTTGCTTCTCGTTGATTTTTGGCATTGTAAGTAAACGTGCAGTGCTATTTTTTAAGAATACGTTGTTTTTATGAGTAATGTATAGTAGATAACATTTATTACAATGGTTTTGAGATCTCCCCTAACCTCAGTTCATTAAATTATGACGTGTTTACATTTTCCCTATAGTTTTAATTGCTTGGAGTAATTGTAAACGTGTTTTACTATGGTTAAATTTCGTACTTTTCAGTAATCAAAGAGACCCCTACCCAACTACACTGTAGAGGATTTAGAGAGGGTTGAGAGGGGTAAGTATAATTATCGTGAAGCTCAGGAGAGGTTCGGAGTGCCTATATCCGTCATATGTCATAGATTAATGGACGAAATGTACCAGTGACAAAAATTGGAGTTGGAAGGATTACAGCTCTTTCTTCTGAAACAGAACAAAAAAATGTTCAGTGTCTTATAGCCCGGGCAAAAATTGGTGTTTACAATTACCCCCTCTCAAAGGGTTAAATGCAAACAGGTGGGATAAATGTAAACTAGCAATTAAAAGATGAAAAAAACCAACCTTATTTATTTTAAACCCATTTTCAGGGAAAAGAAAGATCTGTAAATAACATAATATATCTTTGTCATGCTTAACGTTACTGAGGGTTGTGTAATGTTGTAATATATTTGAAATCAGTGAAAAGTGTCTACAATTATCTTGGTCTACTCTATAGAGTATGCAGTGAAAGCATAAAATTACTGACAATTAAAATATTGCCATTGACAATTATTCATAAAAGTTACCTATTATTGGAGAAATATTCGTTCTGGCACCGGGAATCGAACCCAGGACCCCTCAACTTGCGCGCTGAGCGCTCTTTCCATCTGAGCTATACCGGAACCAGATTCACGGCGCCAGCCGAACTTTCCTCCTTTTTTTATCATCTGTTATCTTTTTTTTTTGCTCTCTTTCTTTGTCCGTTTTATTTTCCCTGCAGCACTGACTTGCAGACCACTGTGGTGTAGGAGAGGGAAGGTGTAGCATCTGATTCAACACTAGATTTCAACACGAGACATCACAGGACAATCAAATACAACGAACAACCATCCAGTTCCCTAGCCGGAAGATAAATTTCTTTCATTGTCTACGCCGGGAGTCGAACCACGGACAGCGCTTATTTTATCTCAGAGCCACGGCGGTAAACAAATTTTCGTATTTAAAAATATGAAATATAAATGGTGTAGAGTTTGAAGTTAATGTATAATTTTGATGAGTATAAATATTACTAAAGTTGAAAATTCAAATCTATGCTCTGGCTCTCCATAGATTACCATGTTATAGGAGCGGGATTACTCGTCTTTACTCGCATTGCGGAAGGACAGAGAAGGTTTCAGTTTGCAGATTTAGAATTCGCGGCGTTTCTCCCGGCGGCCTTGTCTTGCCATAGCCATCGAACATCAAACTTGCTACACGAACGAGTTTACTCGACTCCACTTGCACTGTGCAAGCTTACACCACAGTCTAGTTAGTATATACATTCACGAAGCTTGAGTTGTTGAGCTTGCTAGGAACAATAGACTGTGCAGGTACTGTTTCGTATAGTCTGTAATGAGGCATCAGTAGCGATCCTAGTAGTTAGCAACTATCTATGGATGCATATTTATTACATATCGAGCTTCGTGACTATATATGCTAGACTGTTTACACCTTCCGCCATTTATTTCTCCATCCTGCAGTCAGCTTTTCGAGCGCATCTCCCTGCCCCTCCCCGTATGTGGTACCTAAGAGGTTACGGTCCACACCTGTGGAGTAACGGTCAGCGCGTCTGGCTGCGAAACCAGGTGGCCCGGGTTCGACTCCCGGTCGGGGCAAGTTACCTGGTTGAGGTTTTTTCCGGGGTTTTCCCTCAACCCAATATGAGCAAATGCTGGGTAACTTTCGGTGCTCGACCCTGGACTCATTTCACCGGCATTATCACCTTAATCTCATTCAGACGCTAAATAACCTAATCTGTTGATAAAGCGTCGTAAAATAACCTACTAAAATAAAAAAAAGATGTTACGTCCATTTTCAGCTTTTCCCCCTTCAAAATTTTCAAGAGCTCCTTCAGTGGAGCAGTATAACTCGTAGTGAGACAAGTGGCCAATAGGCTTGGAGCTCACATATTGAGTTTCTCTCCGAACTCCCATTGCGTAGGCCTACCTTTTAAATTTCTCCTTCCATTTCCCCTCTATTTCAATTCAATTCGACCAAAGCTACAACTCTTTTCGCATCTGGCATAAATATGATTTAGGGATTACAGATGACGAAATACCTAAGAAATAGACCTACAGCCGAAAATTTTTCTTAACTGTGTCCATTTGTGATAAAGTGGGATGCATTCGAATTCTTTTCTTTAGAATATGGAAAATGGGGCTTTGTAATGCTCAATTCTCCTAAACATTAATGTCTCCTACACTGATAGAGCCGTTAAATTATACAGGGACATCATTTTATTTTTACTTCAATTTTTATTGTACCTGAGTTTTTGAATGTACTTCACTCCCACCCCTTCTACTAAGGAAGTTCCAACTCCACACAGAACCAAGACCGCAGATAGTAAGCAGTACTGAGTTACTGAGTATAGTACGTTCCAGAAATATGTTCGCGTTTTCCAGTGACGAAAGAGCTTTCAATATTGAATCATATTTTCGCACAGGTACTGTCCGTTTGCCTACGTCGCATCCCGATTTCCCCCATCTGCTTCTGCTCGCCCCTCTGTAATAGCTGGGCTGTCTTAGCTCTTTTCTGAAAACATTAATTTCTCTTAGGAATTGGAAGTTTACGTAATATTATACAGCTTTTTAATTTAACTTAAATAAAAGGGCCTCGTTAAGTAATTAACTGTCACGTGATTTCCTCCCTTTCTACAATTCTGCGGCATAACCACTTGGACGGACAGTAGATAGCATGTCTGTGTAATTTTATATTTTCGGGTCGGGCAGAAGTGAAGATTGAATTTACAGTACGTAGAGTAGGTACAGAATTATTTCAACATGAGTTACTAGTACGAAGGACGAAACTGTCAATTGGAATTAGATGCAATAGTCTATAGTGCGATAATATGCACAAAAGAACTGAAGCCTGTATCGAAATGAACGGCCACCATTTTCAAAATTGTGTTTAAATATTCATATTATGATTATTTTTCAATTTAACTTCTTTCTCTATACTGTACGCTAATGTGCTGTAGACAGTATAATATACACTGCATAATGAATACGTTCGCATGCATAACTCACTTCGTGAGTAAAAACACTTATTCTTAATACTGTACTGTACTTTGATTAAAGAAAAACCTAATGAAAATTATCAAACTCAAAATCGTGATATTTCCTAGTTTACGTAAATGGAAGAACTACTTTTCTTTCTTCCTATACCTAATAGAGTGATTTGTGTTTTTCGCCAGTATCATCGAACTCCATTCTTGGAGGGGGGAGCAAGCGGTGTTTCCGGTTCTCTAAAGGTATAGACAGGTTAATGTTAAAAATGTTAGTAAAAATAAAATGATGTCCCTGTATTATGGTTAATTAATCGAGAGAGTTTTGAATTCACATGTGGAGAAGGTGGATTCTATGTTATGTCACAGTAAAGGAGTGACGTTTATTGGCTATGGCAGTAAACGTCACTTCCACTTTGCTGTGGCTCGCCAGATTAGAGTGACTTGACTGCACAGACATAAATTCTGTACTCTCTAGTGTTCTTGGCGTAATTCCCGTATATGATATTGTGAGTGGTAGAACATACAGTTGATCCGTATGCCACGTCTGTTGAATTTCGACACAGATGTTTATTGGTTTGTATGTTCTTAATGCACGAAGTTTAAAGATGAAGTATTCTCATGATGTAAACATTTGCTGTATTTTTACGGAGTACACATTTTCAGTACAGTCATGACTAGAGCCCGGATGTTTGGAAAAATGCCTTTTTTACTGAGTGTAAGTAAGCCATTATTTTCATAGACATAAATGTGATTTTGGGTAAATCAAAATGATAGGGCTAAGTTTTATTTTGCCTATTTTGCCTTTTTTGACGTGATCATTGTTAATTCAGTAATAAATGCCTTTTTTTGTCATTTTAAACCCATATATGAGTCATTCCACGTCAAATCGCACAGCAATAAAACACGACCTTCTCGGAAATGGTCGAATTTTTTTTTCATGAATTCCATACATCAAATAAGGAGACCCGTATTGTTTTATTTTCACAATTGTTAATTATTTGTGTAGTTATGAATATTTGAAGTTACGCAAATTACGCGCGCACTGTTACATAAACTTACTTGGAACTCTGTGTCTACATATAATTGAGACTTGCGGTTTGGCGCATTTGAAAGACTAAATAGAACACTTTTTATTACTTTAGGCTTATCACAAATAAATTTAAAATGTGTCCTATTTTTTTAATCATTTCTTTTTCAAAGCAAAATTACTAGCTATATTAAATAGCCAAGTTAAAAATCTGAAAAGAAAAAAATAAAAAGACTTGTTCGCTGATGTATTATCTGTAAACTACTGCATTTATAAATATGGGATCGGCACCCATACATTTGTAACAATTTATTTTCCGGAGGCATGCACGCACTCGCGATGCCCAGCTAATGAACTGCTTGCTGCCATAGGCTAGAAGGCTGCCCGTGGAAAGTTTTACGAAATTCCCCGTTGCATCCGATGTCACCATACTAATCATCAAATTATTAATACCTTAAGTAACAGTAAATATCTTATCTAAAATTATTTTATTATTGTCAGCTCAGCTAAGAGAGGAAGCCCTTCACAGTGCTATATGTTTATACTGTAATATAGCCAAGTGTTTGATGATAGCAAGGCTGGGTAAGGCAGTGAACTTTATGGCAGTAAACAGATGGCAGGAGACAAAATATAGAAGAGAAAAATAATCAGTTTGGGTTTGAATTTCACGCAGTGACGTGACTTCTATACAACATGAGTGATGGTAAAGATCGCATAATATATAACAAGTCTTTAAATCCATTTATCTTCCTAATCACGCTTTTAAAAAGAAAAGTACACTAAGACGCGTAAGTCGCGACTTATTGATAAAGCTCAATTTAAAGGAGTCTTTGAATGTGCAAATATGTGATTCGTTCCGTAAAAATCAATCAATTTCCGGATAGGTCAGCTGAAATTATGTGAAGCCGGTAGTTCTTGTGATATTAATAAACATGAATCAAATGAAAGTGCGGACAGAGAAAGTGATTATCCCAGTTCTTCTTCTAGCAGTTCTATGGATACAGCGCTAGAAATCACTAATATTGAGCAATTAAACAAGAGTTTGATGTCAATAGAATCCCCTATCAAGAAAAGAAAGCTATAACAAAAACGATACCCCTGTGAAAAGTTTCAAAAAGTAAAAGGCTCCCTAGCATGTAAAGTTTTTCATGTAGAAGATGCATCGTCATCCCTTCAAAAATCAGCCATATTTTATTTTTGACGGAATGCAAAGAAATGTACAGCCTGAAAATTACGTAGTTATTGCAGACTTTTCTGAAAATTATTCATTTGTAAAACAAGATTCAATACAAGGTGTGCATTGGAACATATGCCAAGCCACAATACAATACAATTTCAATTTTACTTCCTACTTTATTTTATTTTATATTCTCTTATGGGCCTATTAATATTATATCTAAACTGCGACCGAACACGAGCGCTGCTCATTCGGTCTCAAATTTT
Source organism: Periplaneta americana (assembly GCF_040183065.1). Taxonomy (NCBI): domain Eukaryota; kingdom Metazoa; phylum Arthropoda; class Insecta; order Blattodea; family Blattidae; genus Periplaneta; species Periplaneta americana. The sequence continues at coordinate 46,038,635 of NC_091120.1, forward strand.
GTTAATATTACTGTATCTCCTTTTTTATATTGATTGTATTATTTTATTTCTATTTCTCTTGTTTGTAATTATATTTTTTCTGTATATTTAAATAAATAAATAAATAAATCCTTTCGTAGTATATTTCAAAGGAGATACAGAAATTCGTTACAAAAGTATTGTCATTTCAGAAACCATGAAACATGACACCGATCCCTTTCACTTTTTTCAATCCGAAGCAATCAATTTCTTAAAGCAAGAATTCAACGATATGAAAAAAATCATCTACTTTTCCGATGGATCAAGTTCACAATACAAAAAAAAAAAAAAAACGAATTTTAAAAATAATTGCTTAGACATGAAGACGATTATGGAATTAGGGCTGAATGACACTTCTTTGCAACGTCGCATGGTAAAGGTCCATGTGATGGCATTGGAGATGCTGTTAAAAGACTTGCCACGAGAGTTAGACTATACAAGATCCTATAACAACACCAAAAAAAAAAAAAGTTTGATTGGTCACAAAAATCATTTCTAACGTGTCATTTATATTTTGTCCATTCAATAAGCACAAAATCCACAATGAAAATTTGCAGGCCAGATACCATAATCTAAAACCAATAACTGGTACATTAAAATTACATTCTTTCATTCCGTTGTAAGATTTAGTAAAACAATTTTCTTTGAAGAATGAAGGTAGGCGAATGAAAAGAAACATTTAAAAAACATAATGTACAATTATTTGAAGATATCGTAATAAGTAAATTAGCAGCGTTTCCTCGAGTGACTTGATCCGTACTGGGTGTAATGTTGCAACGTTCAGTCAATCTTCCAGCGCCGATAAACCTCCCAGCGCGCTTTAACGCATCCCGTCCACTACTGCTGCGCCGACCGCTACACATTGTGTCGTAAGTAATTAAATTTCCATTAAACTATTGGAGATCCCATTCTGATTTTTTCTGGAATTATTAAGCAAATATTTTTAATAATTATATTAAAATTAGTTAGTAAATATTTAATGAAAGGCAGTACTTTAAGCTTTGAAATGCATTTTTCAAAAAAATTTAACATCAATATCGTCAGAAATATGACGCTTTAAAAAATGTTGCATTGTGCGACATTTTTAACGAATTTTAACTTGTAATATTTTAAAAACGTGTGGACTTAGGAGGAAATAAGAATACACTTGTTGGTTTATTAGACCCATAGAGTTGGTAAAAAAAAAATTAACGCAATCAGAAATATGAAGGTCAAAATTTGTATAATTTTGTGCGATTTGGCGTGGAATGACTCCTATGTTTATTTGCAATTTTCTAATCAATTGAAATGTAATGAGTATGAAATTTAAATATAGGCCTATGAAACAATGATACACTTTACTAATAATAATAAATAAAAGTAATTAATTTCGGTGTTTAATCTGCTAATAATCGTAATAAATGAATAATTATCGACAATCCACAGTTACAAAAATATAAGTAATGTCTTCACGATACCAACAATCAGCTTTATAATTTTAAATATTAAGCCCGTTCTCATAGAAGTTGTCATGTAACATTTTCAATATTGTTTGCATTCATATTTTCAAATCTTACTGTTACAATTTTGTGCTATACGTGTTTATTATTGTAGGAGAAAGACATTTTACTGAGAAACAGTTATTGTCGAGTGACAGAAGGTAGAGTGCTTAAATTCAGTAAATCATTGAAAACTAAACTTCATGCTTGTCATTTAAATAAAGTCTTTTTAGTACATTTTTTTCAGTGAGTATTTTCTGTACTATTTAATATTAGGACATTTTTATTTTTTATTTTTTTAATTACTCGTTTTATTGAATGATATGAACAATTATAACTTTGTTTTTGTTCAATTTTAGTGCCTTTCTTTGCTAGAATATCGGCTTTCTCATTTCCGCTTATACCGCAATGTGCGTGACTCCACTGAAGAACTATGGTTTTATTTAAAGTTTGGATTCGTTTAATCATTCAATGGATTTCTTTCATTTCCTCCATTTTTGTTGCTTTGCTGATACTATTGATTATATTGTGGCTGTAGAGCAGCCCCTGGGCACAACGGGGAAATGGAACTAAATTCTGAAACTCCCTCCCATGTCCGTTCCGCTTTACTGCCTTAGTGGGCACTGTTTCAATGATGGATTTCAGGCGAAAGTTCATAAAAGCTATGAAGCAACCTGTTACTGAGGAGTGCCCTAGATCATATATGTAACAGATAACTCATCGCTATGTTAAAATCGGCAGCACTTTGAAGAGAACAACCGCCAGGATCGTCACCCGTCCGCCGTAAACGAACATGAGATGGCAGTACAGTCGCTAATGCAATTCAAATGGGAATTATGACGTGACTCCTTATGTAATAACTAGATGGCAGCGTAGTAAACCTGACAAAAGTTGTTAACGTCAAAGCCTATAAGGCCGACCTATCTATTACATATATGATCTAGGGCAGTGCTTAACTGCTGGTCTACTCGTCTCAACCGGGGGAGTTGGAATGGGGAGTTAAGGGAAAATCTTCATGACTCAATTGACTTAATAGCGCCCACGCCTGCTCTAGAGTCACTTAATATTGCAATTCTTGCAATGATGACTCCAGAGAAACAAATTTTGAAGGGATCTACAAATAGTTTCAACTTTTCCATCAACATTTGTGGTATTTTTCTCCACAATCTTATAGAACGAAAAGGATTCACAAGTACTACCTACTCTAGCTCCTTCCTCAGGGTGTGTGTGTGTATATATATAAAGAGTGTGTTAAAAAAAAAGTATCTAATATTTTAGGAGGTGCTAGTATGCATCAAAACAAGAAAATAATGTCTAATAAACATGGGTCCTACAACACATACTTTCTGAGATCTGAACACTTGTTCATAGAAGGTGCTTAATGTGACGTTCATTCATGGAAATGCATTCCTCTGCCCTTCGGCGTAAGGAATCACGCCCTCTTTTAAATTTGTTTTAATACGTTAATAAGAAAGTCCTGATAAAGAGCCCCAGTTAATCTCTGTGGTAGCACGCATGGCCCTATTAATCTATCACCAAGAACGCCTGCCCAAAGTTGATTGAGAATCGGTGCTGATGCCTTGTTTCTTCAACTCTGTGGGGATTTTCATCAGCCCACACATACTGATCACAAAAATTCACAACACCATCTCTGATGAACCCCGCTCATATCCGCAACCAACCTTTTGTTTTCAGTATTCCTTGCAACGTATCATTATTTAATGCAGAGGTGTCAACTACGGTATGATTATCTGGTAGTCTGCTGTATTGTAGGGCAGAGGAAAGCATTGCCATGAATGGACGTCACATTGAGCACCTCCTATGAAGAAGTGTTCAGATCTCGCAAAGTATGTGTTGTAGAACCCATGTTTATTAAACATTATTTTCTTGTTTTGATGCTACTACGCATATTTCTTTTTATTTATTTTTTATTTTGCTAATACTTGTAAAATAAAATATAGTATACACAGATGGAATTTTAGCTCATCTCTGAAAAAGTAGAACTCGTGCTCAGGGGCGGATTCTTGATATATGTCCAATCACTTAATGGATATATTGTATACAGAGTTTCTAATGTTAGAATTTTTGCTTCTTGAGGAGAAATATCTTTCTTGTTAAAGATTTTATTTAAGTTTAAGTTATATTGTACACTACATAAACAATCGGGTTATTAATAGGTAGAAAATTTTTCTTTTGCTTAGCTATTCTGAGAGTTTCTTCCAATTTTAGAACTTCTTGCATCAAACTTTTCTTAGTTTTTAGAGTGTATTTAGAATTTTCATATTTGTTTCAATTTTTAGAACCTGGAAGTTTTATTAATTTTTCTATGAAGTTATGTCTCCCAAACTAAGTATATGATTATGTCTCGTGACCAGAATATTGTACGAAATGGAAGTATAAAAATTAGAGATTTATCCTTCGAAGAGGTGGAAAAATTCAAATGTCTTGGAGCAACAGTAATATTCACACCTGTGGAGTAACGGTTAGCACGTCTGGCCGCGAAACCAGGTGGCCCGGGTTCGATTCCCGGTCGGGGCAAGTTACCTGGTTGAGGTTTTTTCTGGGGTTTTCCCACAACCCAATATGAGCAAATGCTGGATAACTTTCGGTGCTGGACCCCGGACTCATTTCACCGGCATTATCACCTTCATCTCATTCAGACGCTAAATAACCATAGCTGTTGATAAAGCGTCGTAAAATAACCTACTGAAATAAAAAAAAAGCAACAGTAACAAATATAAATGACACTCGGGAGGAAATTAAACGCAGATTAAATATGAGAAATGCGTGTTATTATTCGGTTGAGAAGCTTTTGTCATCTAGTCTGCTGTCAAAAAATCTGGAAGTTAGAATTTATAAAACAGTTATATTACCGGTTGTTCTGTATGGTGTGAAACTTGGACTCTCACTTTGAGAGAGGAACAGAGATTAAGGGTGTTTGAGAATAAGGTGCTTAGGACAATATTTGTGGCTAAGAGGGATGAAGTTACAGGAGAATGGAGAAAGTTATACAACGCAAAGCTGCACGCACTGTATTCTTCACCTGACATAATTAGAAACATTAAATCCAGACGTTTGAGATGGGCAGGGCATGTAGCACGTATGGGCGAATCCAAAAATGAATATAGAGTGTTAGTTGGGAGGCCGGAGTGTAAAAAACTTTCGGGGAGGCCGAGACGTAGATGGGCAGGTAATATTAAAATAGATTTGAGGGAGGTCGGATATGATGGTAGAGACTGGATTAATCTTGCTCAGGATAGGGACCAATGGCGGGCTTATATGAAGGCGGCAATGAACCTCCGGGTTCCTTAAAAGCCATTAAGTAAATAAGTAATGAGAAAATAAACAAAAGAAAAACATTGACCAAACCAATAACAAATAATTTTCAGTACATATGTTACATAACCAGAATGAACTACAGTAAGAAACAAGTAAATAAATGAAACAATGTAGTTAATATTTGAAACTCCGTGAATATTTCAGTTGTATGATTGCTTGGAAGACATACTGTATACAGAAAGACAAAGAGGAAGATTTGGTTATATACGTTGCACTAGAAACTGATATCTAGAGCTGACGAGAGTGAACTCTCTCTTGCGACCCATTCAAGTATAGCCTGCTTTACCGCTACAACGCACATCATGCAGTTCAGCTACGTAAGCTCTAACAAGAGCATCTGCAGCACTAGAGCTCTCATTAGAAAGCATCCGGTATAGAAAGAAAATAATCCCCTGCTAGCGACTCACTGGTCCGTCTGGGCTCCTCTGAATGTGGTAAATGGTCAACGGTAGATAAACTGGGCCATATTCCAAGCAAATCCTCCTTTACAGTGTGAATAAGTGAGTTGATTTATCTGTCACGTGATCCGTTAATTTCGAGGGTATAAACTGGACAGTGAAGACGACTCTAAGAATGGAATTGTCCTTCCGTCTGTCCTCTGATTTGCTCGGTCTGGTGCCGCGAATCAGAGTTGCCAACATACATAATACAAATTTCAGTACTTAAGAGATTTATTTATCTAATGGCGAGTACTTTGATGTTCATCCTTTAGGAATAACAAGCCTATTGTATATCACTATTCAGTCTCGGTCGTTGTCCGCGTGGCACTGTTAGAGATGGATCCAATTTACACCAGTCGACGAGGGTCATAGTGATGATAGAACAGTGGTTACATTTATTCATTCTTACTTCTTCCTCAAGAGCAGGTTCTCCACTGCAAAGCCAGCAATTTCCAATCTTTCCTCTTCCGCCTTCTCTTCATCTCCGCATTATTATTATTATTATTATTATTATTATTATTATTATTATTATTATTATTATTATTATTATTATTCCATGACGCTACAGTCAATGAAGGGCCAAGACCGACCAGCCGGCTGGCCTCACGTCCACATGCCGAAGCAGAGGTGGACATCATCCAACCAGAATGGAGGAACCACCGGCATAGATCGGTTGGCTAAGGTGCTTGCCTGCCGATCCAGAGTTACGCTTGGGCGCGGGTTCGATTCCCGCTTGGGCTGATTACCTGGTTGAATTTTTTTCCGAGGTTTTCTCCAACCGTAAGGCTCATGTCATGTAATCTATGGCGAATCCTCGGCCTCATCTCGCCAAATATTATTTCGCTATCACCAATTTGATCGACGCTAAATAACCTCGTAGTTGATACAGCGTCATTAAATAACCAAGTAAAAAAAAGAATGGAGGTATCGTGTGGTTAGCACGATGATCTCCCCAGCCGTTATAGCTGGTTTGCGAAACCGGATTTCGCTACCTATCGTAGCTCCCCAAGTTCATCACGATGCTGGGTGGGCTCCGGTCCCATACACTGGCCGAAATTTCATGAGAAAATTTCTTCCCCATGAGGACTCGAAGCAGCGTGCATTCCGTAACGCGAGTCCTAGGCAGGATGGCTTAGACCACGACGCCACGGCGCGGATCTCGTCTCCGCATGCATTCCATAAGATATCTTAATGTTGTCTATCATCTGATTTCTTCTGCCCTAAACTTTTATCTCGTTCACCATTCATTCCAGTGCAACCTTCAGTAGTCAATTTCTTCTCAGCTCGTGACGCAGCCAATTTCTTTTTCTTTTCCTGATTAATTTCAGCATTATTCTTTCTTCACCTACTCTTTCTAGCCAAGCTTCATTTCTTATTTGGTTTGTCCTTTTCTCACGAACCATTCTTCTCCTTATCTACATTTCAAATACTTCCATTCGTTTCTCTTCACTTAATTGTAATGTCCATGTTTCATTCTCATTCACTCCTACACTCCACACAAAGCACTTAAGTAGTCTTTTGCTTAGTTCTTTATTCAAAGATCCGTAGAAAATGCTCCTTTTCCTGTCAAAAGCTTTCTTTGCTATTGCTATCTTCCTTTTCACTTCTTCGCAGAGAGAATTGTGATATGTGGGTAGGGAATACAAGAGTATCCGGAAAAAATCCTGCTCCAACATTATCTTTATCTATAAATTAAATTTGTATCAGCCAAGATTAGATGTATGGTCTTTTTCGTTAAAGACCGACACTCTTAATTGTTCGGATAGGGTATTGGTTCACCTTCAGTTCCGAAACGTTGGATGTTTTACATCTCGCAGAAGAATTGTAAACACTTAAATTTATACAAACATGACTTTTCAGGAATAGCTCCCTGTAAAGCTGACTTGAATAATTTCAAGAGAAAAGTTGTACCGGGGCCGGGTATCGAATCCGAAACCTTTGGCTGAATGCACCAACGCTCTACCAAGTGAGCTGCGCAGGAACTCTACCGGACGCGGACTCAATTATTCCCTTTCATATCCACATCCCTCAAGTCAGTTGACAATACGTCAAAGACCCAGCATTGAGTGCACATTTTTTCTGTGTGACTTAAATTGTGGTTTTCTGTTAACGAACAGTGACAGTGACTTTTCAGGAATAGCTCCTTGTAAAGCTAACTTGAATAATTTCAAGGGAAAAATTGAGCCGGGGTCTGGTAGAGTTCCTGAGTAGCTCAGTCGGTAGAGCGTTGGCGCGCTCAGCCGAAGTTCTCGGGATTCGATACTCGGCCCCATAACAATTTTTCCCATGAAACTCGATAAATTTGTTTCTACCCCAACTACTTCAAGAATCTCAAACGTTACATGAGCAACAATGTTATTTGAAGAATCTTGTCAGAACAGAGAAATGAATTTAAAGGGGAGATGTATAACTAAAACTTGATTATATATTTCAGTATTATTTGTATTTATCCTGGCAATAATGAACAGTTTGACTCGTAGACATTTGGTTTTTCAGCATTAACTTCCCATGATTATATAAGATTCGAAGAGAACGGCAGTTACGTAGACCTTCGGCTCCCCCTTACTACCAATAATGCATAACTCAATGTCAATACGGCGGTTGCTGTCGTCTGCGATATAACGAACTTTTATGTTGATTTTCGAGTTCATCATTTTTTTCCTGGTTATTATGTGCTTATTTAAGTTGTGTTAACTCTCGCTAAGTGATTTTATATTTTATCTGTCTTATGGCCGTGTGCACCATTCTCGATCATCTAGCCCGTTTATCAGCAATCACGGAAACATGGTTAATTCTTGACAATGATCAAGTTACAGATGCGGTGCACCGACATTTTCCCTCGATCAACTCAGTACCGTCAGCTGACGGTACGCTCGCTTGAGAAGAATCATCTGAGCGCTAGGTTACCGCGTATAAAACAGCGAACGAACGCACTCTGTCAATTATCGCTTCGTTTTTGTTCGTCGGACTGCTTTCAAACATCCTCGCAGTTTTCAAATAACAAGTTTCAATAATCATGGAAGAAAAAAAAGAAAAGAGCACCGAACTTCTCACAGTTCGAAGTGGGAATTCCTTTAGAATTCGTCAGCAATTATGCATCCATATTACAGAATAAAAGTACTGACGGAAGTTCTCTAAGAGAAAAGCAGGCTACCTGGTTGGATTTAACCTCACAATTCACATGAGTTATACATGTTTACATAATTCCACATAATTTGTAACGTAATTTATACTGGTTATTTCATATTATTGATAATAATTGGAAAAAAATTCAGTATACGGATACCTCACTGACAATTATCTTGAAATAGGCTACTAAAAAGAGGAGATTTGTGTTTGTCGAATGCTTATCATCTTGCTTACGAAAAGACACATTTCAGTGCCAATAATTTATTTGGGAAAATTTCAGTATGCGGATACCTCACTGACAATTATTTTGAAATAGGCTACTAAAAAGAGCAGATTTGTATGTGTTTGTCGAATGGTCATCATCTTACTTACTAAAAGACACATATCAGTGCCAATAATTTATTTGGGAAAATTTCAGTATACGGATACCTCACTGACAATTATCTGGAAATAGGCTACTAAAAAGAGCAGATTTGTATGTGTTTGTGAATGCTCATCATCTTGCTTACGAAAAGACACATTTCAATGCCAATAATTTATTTGGGATAATTTCAGTATACGGATACCTCGCTAACAATTATTAAAAAAAAAAAAAAAAAAGCAATTCGTCTGTGTATGTCGAATACGCATCATCATGCATACCAAAAGGAAGTTTTTAGTGCCATTTCATTTTGTGTGCACAAGGTTGGAATTTTGGAGTAAGAGGGAAAGGAAAGTATCCTTGTTCCGAAATTTATCCATTTATTTTGTGTTCACAAGGTTGGAATTTTGGAGTAAGAGGGAAAGGAAGGTATCCGTGTAATTTCTCTTAATTCAATCGTAAATAGCCTAATTGTCCAAAACGTAATGTAGGTCCTAATAGTTTCAAACAGCAAATCTATAGCTAATAAGTGATAATCTCGCATTCTACAAAATGGTCATTTAGTTTTGCTATATTATTATTACCAGCATATAGAATAACTGCTTTAATACTATGTTAACAAAATTGGACAATTAGGCCTAAATAATATTTTGTCCTCAAGTAAAGTCCCGATCTTCCAAAGGAGAAACATATATAAAACATTAGTCTATTTTGAGAAAAAAGAACATTTTTATTATTCATCTACAAACTTACTCTTTCTACAATAACACCAATTCTGTTATTTCCGCAGTAATTTGCGTGTTCAAGATACATCATTTCATCTTAAATTCCATGAAGTACGTCAAATCGTGCCGCCATTTTGGTTTTCTCGACTTGACCACGTTCAATTCAAGATAATCGGTCCCACACCCGTGATCAAATTTGATCATCATCAACTCGCTTGTTTAACTTTGATCGAGGTTGATACTCCGCAAATTGGCGTTGAAGATGGTCAAGTGTCGACTTAACCATGGTCAAATTTTAATCGAGAATGGTGCACACGGGTATTAGTATTTATTTTATTATTGTAAATATTTTTGTTTTATTATTATTATTATTATTATTATTATTAATTTGTATTACTATCTTTGTATCATCTTAGTCACGGTTATTTTATTATTATTATTATTATTATTATTATTATTATTATTATTATTATTATTTCTATCATCAACATTATTATTGATATCTGTAAAATTTATGTAGACTACTGGACTGTACCCGAGCACGAGCATATGCTCATTTCGGGTATCTATTCATATGTATTCATTTAAAATGCAAATTATGAATAGATTTGAAATTTGAAATTGTTTGGGCTCATACGTGCATAACGCGCAAGATATGGTAATTGTGTTGTAGAAGGTCAAATTCACTTGCATACATACGTACGTATATGATATCTTTGTAGGATGAGGTAAGACAATAATAATGATGGGAGCGAAGGCCATCTCAGATGCAGCGGCCTGGACTGTAATTCCGCTGTGAAGGTTCTATCTACTTTAAAGTGTCTGCATGAGAAGAGCGAGCAGACACAATCTGAGTAACACGGAACCTCGTCTAAAAATAACTAAATAGCTCATATTGCTTATCTCCCCTTGCATTAATTTTTTATAATGAAATGTAAATAATACTTTGAATCTTTTCATTTCTGCATTAAAATGGAATATTTACGAAGGCGTAAGAGACATCGGAGGAGTTAGGAATACCTGTAGCGTGCTGCAAGGAGCAGATGTTATTCCTACAACTTGGGTTTTTACTTTGAATATGTGTTTTAAAGTTAAAAACGCAGGTTGTTAGTTTAAATATTAATTTACACTCCGACGATGTACTAAAGTAAGTAATCCCTGTCGTGAAATTAGCACATACTTTCACATAAGTTTTACACGTTTGGAAACAATAATAGTGATATGCGTTACAAGAGCGGTATGTTGATGTTTTCATGTTCGAGGAAAAGATTGAAAAAGAGAAACGTAGTTGAGCATTTTTAATATCCGAGAACATGAAAACAACCATACCGCTCGTGTATCGTACATTATTTTGTGCGAAGATGGTTTATTACATACCTGAAAGAGGAATTTCTAATTAGTTGCAATTAAATCTCCATCTTGGTTTCTGTTCAATGACGGCAGCTTTTAAAAACTAAATTATCTATCTTCAACATTGTTGCTATAAAATGTTTTCTGTGTTTACTATACTCCAGCAGCCGTGATATACGTCTGTCTTTTTTTTCCCCCAGTCTATAAATGCGAACTTAAAACAAACGGTAAAGTTATGTAATGATTTATTTTCCATTTTAATATTTTAACATTATTATTTATATAACATATTGCAGTAATAACATCCGCATCTGGAATCTTGTTGATTTTTTCACAGCTTCCTTAATGTTATTTGCATTACAAATGCAGTAACTTTTGTGGTGTTGTAGAGTTTACTTAATTTTTGCAAATATTTAAAAACAATAATTAACAGTGCAATTTAGGAGAAATTGCAGTGGTAAGTTTCCAATTTATAATTATTACTATGTTAAACGTCTCTAAAAATAATATGTTAAAAGTCTAAAGCAGTAAAATGAATATGGCGCTTAAGCGGTAAGAAGATGGAAATTGTTATGTGTGTTACGTTGGGAATACTGAATGTGGTATTTCACACTTACCGCGTATTGATTTTGTGCGGAAAGCAAGCAAATACGCACGATCTCGCACAAAAGTTCTTTATCATGTTATGTAAAGAAGTGTAAGTGATATTTGTGGACATAGAAAAGGCGTTTGACAGAGTTAAATTGTAAAAGAAAAATGTTTCTAGCTACTATCGTAAGAGCCAGGCTCGTGTACGGTGTGGTCTTAGCCAATAATAACATAAAATTTACAAGGGCAGTTTACTAAATACAGTAAGTAACTTAATTCAAACCAATAAATAACACACAAGAGCAAAAAAAAAAAAAAAAAAAGAAGAAAGAGAAAAAAAACACATTTCATATAAATTGACAATCAGACAGAAGCCAGTGATATTCAATAAAAACATGAATATAGTCGACAGAAATAAAATGTATAAAAAATACACACATTTTTAAATATTATATATCATGAATAATTTTATAAATTTCTTTTTATAAAAACTTCAATTTTAAAATATCCCCATCAGTTTACTAGGTAGCTAGTTAAATAAATTAGTACATTATGCAACGACCCTATAATGATAGTAATTAAGACGCGAGTATGTTTGTTATGAAACGAGCGCAAGCGAGTTTCATAATTTTCATACGAGCGTCTTAATTACCATTATAGGTAAGTTTCATACGACTTTTTATGCTCGACCATATTTCTAACTTGAAATTATTCAGAAGTATTCATTTTATTCGTACCTGATTGAAGATCGGAAGTGACCTTGTGCATAGCTCGTAAATCGTGAGATGTGCGCAGACGCGAAAGTATTGATTTTTTCCGAGGAACAATAATGTCATTGACCTTGATGTAATCTAGAGAATAACATGAATTAATTTTGATATTACCTGGAAATTGATTTAGAATTGAAAAACAAGATGATAAATTGAATTTATTTGGATATTATTTACAATTAACGCTAATTATTATAGTAACAGAACATAACCTTCTGCGACAGTATTGGATTTCCAGCCTCCGTGACGTTTCCCTCGTTGTCTTTCGATTGCATATCCGAGAATAATCGAAAACCTGAACTTTAATGAATAAGTGTACTTTAATGACATGCATTAAAGGACTGCTACCAGGTGTATAATTACTACATTTCGGCATGGTCGAGCATAAAACCTATTACAGTATTCAATAATTAACTCATCAAACTTCAATTCACATTTTCTCAGTTGTCCAAGTAGTGGCGATAGAACCATTAAGAACTGAAGCGACGAATTGTTAACGCGGTCCAAGTTTTGCTCTGCCCAACTTGACCAAATAGAAGTCACGTGAGCAGCCAGTCTAGTACTTCGCTTGCATATGCAAGCGCGTGATCCACTTAAAAGCTCTGGTAATACTTAATCTTATAACCACATGGAACTTAGTATGGTCCGTAGTTATTAATGTTTTCCATGGAATGGTGGCACTGTAGCACATACACGTAAATGCATAAGATGACGTTAATTTTATACATAAGTTTATTTCATTAGATTCCGTCATTTCCCATAACTATGGTTCTGGAACATAACTATGGTCCACGATACAGCTATTTAAAGAACATTGTAGAAGTAACATGGGCCGTTCGTAGATAGCTGCGGTGACTTATCTTCAAACTACACTATAGCAAAAACAGATAAACGAGGAGTACAAAATTTGAATGGTTAATAGTTGTGTTCCAGGACCATAGTTATGGGGAATGACGGTACTATTTCTGCAGGGTAAATTTATCCCTGTTACAGGCTGTGGATGCCTACAAGATAGTGGGAGGTTAAGGCTCTCATCTTACCAACATTAGGCATTAGTAGCAGTAGGGTTATCAGTTTCACATGCTTTAAATCTTTACTCCTAAGGAGATATCCATAGTACTCATTTATGTTAGAGGTTGAGTGAACGCCAGGGTCATAGCGCTACAAGAAACATGAGATCAATTGATCTCAATCGGAAATGCAACTCGCTACTTTCTGGCTTGCAACGTGCGCTCAACGTAATTCTGGAGGTAATCAATTTACTCGTATATTGAGTATCGTACAGTCGGTGAACACAGATTTGTGCAGTTGACAAAGTCAAGTAATACATACAAGAATAAACAACAGAGACATAAAAAAATAATAAAATTGTGTCAAAACACTCAACAACATTAATATTAAAAAACTCATTAATAACATAAGGGTTTGTTGATTAACCAACCAGAGACAAGTCTGCCCTAGGATGCATAACATGGGTCCATTGGACCCGGCGGAATATTTAATAATTATTATCTATATAACTAATTCGCAGTGTGTGTCTACCCACTAGGTATGCTACTCTTATTACTTCCTTTATACACCTATAGCACATTTGGTATTTTATTCTTTTATTTTATGTATGTTTTTTATTCGTGTTCATATATACTACACTTTTACATAACATGGGTCCAATAGACCCATTGCTTAAAATGTTTCATTATCGTAAGTATTATTGTAGTCTGCCATCTAAACAGAATCCTATGAACTACTAAAACATATTTTCATGAGTTGGCAAGATTTCGACAGCTGGAAAGTGAAATTTCGGACGACGATGAGGATTATCTCCAGCAATTGATGACAATACTCTGGATGAAGATGAAGTTTCTTCTGTAGAACTGGATAATGATGCTGTGAGAATGAAGATAAAATCTGGATGCCTATTTCACACCAGTCGACAATCAAAACACATAGAGGAGAATATATTGCTGCTAGTGGGATGATATGGAGGACAGAAAACCTTGCTCAGAGTAAGCCTCTTGTCCACAACATTGTAAGATTTGTAGCAGGTCCTTCAAAGGGTATAGGAACTGCTACTCTCAGAGGTGCCTGGGATTTATTTATCCTACAGAATATTTTGGATGAAATTGTGAGAGAACAAAAAGGTTTTACCTACTAAAGAAAATAAAATGCCAAGAAGTATCAATAGATGAAATGGTTTTCTTGGAGTTTTGTTGCATATGAGAGCAGACAAATCTTGGGATGTTCCAATAAGAGAATTTCTTCTTGGTAAATTTTCCAATCCATTTTATAGAGTTACAATGTCTGTGAATCATTTTGAAGCTATGAGAAGATTTTTTAGGTTCGATGATAAGAGAACACGGAAGGTTAGATTACAAACAGACAAACTTGTTCTCATTTCTTATGTGTGGCAAATATCTACGGAACAGTGCAGAAAAGTAATGGTCCTACAACCAAATGTCACAATATATGAATAGCTGGTTTCGTTTAGAGGCCGTTGTAGTTTTGTACAGTATATGCCAAAGAAGCCAGCGAAATACGAGATCAAAATTATGTAGATGTGTGAAGCAGAAACTGGTTATGCCGTTCATGGGATTGTATAGCCTATTCAGGGGAAAAAAATCGGAGAACCGCCACAGAAGGATTTGGCTCTCAATATTGTGAAGTTTCTAAATCGCTGTGTCCTTGGTACAGCCCGAAATATCACCATGGACAATTATTTTATAAATGTACCTTTGGCGCAATATATGTTGGAGAAGAAAGTGACAATTGTGGGATCAATTAGGCAAAAACAAGAGAAACATTCGAAAAGAAATGAAATCCAATTTAAAATCGACCAGTGAACAAAAGTGTATTTATATTTCACAAGGATATGACAATAGTTAGTTTTTTCCCAAAGAAAAACGAATGCACTATTCTGCTAAGTACTATGATAATGCTGTTCACGAACATCACCCTAAAAGAAACCTGAGATTGTAAAATTCTTCAGTCGCACTAAGGGTAGTGTTGATGTAATGGATCTGAAAGTGAACAATTATACTTGTAAAATGGAAACCAAACGTTGTCCCATGGAGCTTTGTTGTAACATTTTGGTCGTTACTGCTCTAAATGCATTCATTCTGTATTGTATCCAGCACTCCAGGTACCATAAAGGACTTTTACAAAAGTGGAGACTATTCATCAAAGAGATGTCAATGAAAATGGTCCAACCATACATGGTTAGAAGATCGTTCAATCTCCATCTGCATAAGTCGATTTATGTGGGCATGGATAAGTTCATCTCTAACCTAGGCAGTAGTGTGCAAAGTAATGACAACAGTAGTGGTAACCATCGAAACAAGAGGAGGAGATGTGTCCTATGTCCTACAGCGACAGATAGAAATACCAAATCTATCTGCTACAAGTGTACAAATAATGTTTACCAGGAGCATAGTACAGTAGTGTGCAATAAGTGTAAAGACTGATAAGATATACCTGTACTTGTGTGGTTATTCCTTACTGTTTTTCTTCTTGTTCTTCTACCTCGTGGATACATTACATTATTATCATATAGGGGAACGGAGGGTTGTAGCGCTCAGAGGGCAATCGCGCTCATGCTTATGTATCTGCTTGGTTTAAATTTTGAAGAGCTCAGGAGGTGATGCTATTTTGCGGACACTGTACTAGGTGCATAGTAGTTGAACGGTTACCGTGGGAAGGCACATTTAGTTGTCGTGAGCGAGAATATTTTTGTTAGTATTTTGTTATAAGAACACGCATATTTCAAACTGAAGGTATGTGAACAAATATCCTTTTACATTATTAACAATTAATATGTTTATGTAGAGGATAAAATCAGCTTCACATTGATATATTTATAAACATCTGTAATAAGCTTCTTTCGTCGGTACATGTTAAGAATTTCAATATTGCTACGGAGGGTTGTGGCGCTCAAGTGAGCGGTATTACCCTCCAGCTGAGGTTATTTCCTTGCAGAAAACAGTCCATTTAAGTCTATATTCTTATACTGCTGCAATAAAATGTTATTTAAAGCATTCAATATGTTAAATATTATTATGCTTTCTATTTTAACGACGTGCGATGTCTCTATTTATTCTATTATTAATTAACTTCGTAATTCGACTATTAACAGATGCCGAAAAAAAGGCAAAGGTGTACAAATAAGGCAGCGTGGACA
Organism: Periplaneta americana; assembly: GCF_040183065.1. Lineage (NCBI taxonomy): Eukaryota > Metazoa > Arthropoda > Insecta > Blattodea > Blattidae > Periplaneta > Periplaneta americana. The sequence continues at coordinate 46,055,007 of NC_091120.1, forward strand.
ATGGAGACCACGAAAACAGCTTTTAGAACAGTTTCTTCAGGAACATCAATTTGACAAGCACCTCGGTAATTCAATATCCCTTTCAGCACACTTAAGGACAGAGTAAAGTGGGAAAGCCTTATGCCCCTTCTTTAGGTGCAAAATGTGTTTTCTGTTAGGAACAAGAAAATGAAACTGAAGAGCATGTTTTCACGATTTCTAGATTATACTTTGGTATTACAGCTTCCGAACTCAAAAAGATAGTTTTTGAATATGCAGAAAAACATGAAAATAAAAACAACTTTTCCAGAGACAAAAGGGAAGCTGTAAAAGATTGGTTTTACGGTTTCCTAAGACGGCATCCAAAATTGAGCTTAAGGAAACCTGAAGCAAAAAGCGTTAACCGTATTCTGGCGTTTAACAAGGATGAAATTCAACGAGTCTATAGCAAACTTGAGTCACTGTTTTCAAAATTCAACTTTCCAGCCACGAGGATCTACAATGTAGACGAGACGGAGATCTCAACTGTCCATACTCCTTCGGGCATTATTGCATCTAAAGGGACGAAACAAGTTGGCGCCATTACCAGCTGGGAGAGGGGCAAGAATATTACGGTCTGTTGTGCAGTTAGTGCTGCGGGACACTACATTCCCCCGATGTTTATCTTCCCGCGCCAACAAATGTCACCTCAGCTACAGTGTGATGGACCTGCAGGAGCACTGTACAAGTGCTCTAAAAATGGGTGGATGACGTCTGAACTTTTCAGTCTGGTTACAACATTTTGCAAAGGAAACCAGCGCTTCCATCGATAACACTGTTCTCCTTATAATGGACATCCACAGCAGTCACACATCACTTTCTTCATATTCCTTTCGGAAAGAGAAAGGCATCCACATCATTTCAATACCTCCCACAGATTGCAGTCCCATGACCTCACCTTCTGTGGATCATTAAAATCAGCGTCCAACAAAGAATGCGAAACTTTCTTGAAGACTCATGCAGCTCAAAAAATCACTCCATACGACATTGCGAAGCTTTTCAATCAAGCATATGGTAGAGTTCCTTCTGTGGAAAAAGCGACCAATGGATTCAAAAGAAATGGCATTTGGCCCTTGAACCCAAATGTTTACTCAGGTGAAGATTTTATGGCTGCAATGAATTTGAGCCCACCAGGTGAAGGTTCAGTTCTTTCATTGATTGACGACGAAAATCAAATTGAAGGAACAAGTCAGCAACTAGTGTGAAGCCAATATGTCACAAGAATATACCCTCAATATCTTCTATACAGCCGACGACCTCTCGAGAAATTCCATCGCATCCTTCTGCATTAGAAACAAATCAAAATAGAAAATCAATACCAATCACCCAAATATCACCTATTCCTGGCCCCTCAAAAACCACCAGGAAAAGAAGATCCGGCAATACCAAACAGCATTCTGAGATACTTACAGCATCACCGATGAAGGAAAAATTAGAAGTCTTAGAGAAGTGCAGATCTGACAAACGTAAGACTAAGAAGTCTGAAAAACCAAAATCAACCATTGCTCCTTTATCAAAGATCAGGGCAAAGAAAATTAAAAAACCAGAAAGAAAGTTATTAGAAAGTACATCAGAAGATGAACTGGATGAAGATGATTTGTGTGACGATGATGAATTAGATGACATTAATCCAAACACACTTCCTCAGGAAGTAGAAGAGATTTGTGCTGTGTGTGGAGAATTCGGTGAGGATGGTGAAGTGTGGTTTCGGTGTATTGTGTGTGCAAACTAGACACACAAGGAATGCAGTGGGGTTGATCCATCACTTAATTATAAATGCGATCACTGCACCTAAATATGCGTGAATGTTATTTACTATGTTGAGCGCCATTGCCCTACAGTGTCGGGCAATACCGCTCATTACTCATTTTCATTGTTTTCCTAATAGTTCCCTAAATATAATACTTTCTTAAGTAATACTATTTCAGATGTAAAGAAACCTAGTTTATGTCTGCTTTTTGTGAATGAGGTATTAAGATTGACCATTGTTTTGAAAACAAATAATGGTTTTCCTTAGGTGAGCGTCAATACCCTTCCTTCCCCTATAAATAAATATATGTGTTTTTGTTGTGGTGGCGTCGCGGTCTAAGGCATCCCGCCTAGGACTCGCGTTACGGAATGCGCGCTGATTCGAGTCCTCATGGGGGAAGACATTTTCTTATGAAATTTCGGCCAGTGTATGGGACCGGTGCCCACCCAGCATCGTGATACACTTGGGGAGCTACGATAGGTAGCGAAATCCGGTTACGCAAACTAGCTATAACGGCTGGGGGGCTCATCGTGCTAACCACACGATACATCAATTCTGGTTGGATGATCGTCCATCTCTGCTTCGACATGTGGCCGTGAGGCCAGCAGCCGGCTGGTCGGTCTTGGCCCTTCGTGGGCTGCAGAGCCACGCATTATTATTATTATTATTATTATTATTATTATTATGTGTTTTAATAAGAAGAATTTATTTTCAATCGCTACTTAATTATAAAATTGTATTATTTTCTTTGCCCAAAGAAAAATATTAGGAACTTAAATTATTAACTTGTACAAATAAATATATATAATTATATATTTGTATATTCACATGTAACTTAGTTATAAAATTTTATAGTATTTTCCACAATTAAAACTCCTAAATTCAAATTAAATAAAATAATAGATTAATATTATTCCATTTTTATGTGTAATTCCTCGTTAAATAGCATACGGGTCCAATGGACCCATGTTATGTAAATGTGTAGGAAAAGTAGCTCATGCATCCTAGGGTAAGACTTCCTTTCCAGATTGAAAACATGTGTCGGAAATTTATTTGCAATTTTTAAAGACATCATAAAATAATTATTTATTGTTTTGGTTAGCCTACACTTAGGTATATCAAAAAGGTCACGATTTCTGGTGTTGTAACCGTGAACATCATTCCTATGTGTCCTAGTAAGGTCGTGAAGGCGCTTGAGAGGCGTGGAGGTTGAGTTTGGCACTAGAATGAGGTGGTGTAGTCAGCAACACGTTCCGATCGTCTTTTAACCCCCTAGAAAGACCCGGTACTTAATTTGATAGGAGGGTAAGTGTACCTCGTGATAGTTCTAAAAGTTTTGGTGACGAGAAAAATTTCGTCAACACCCGCGATTGAACCTGGGACCTTCCAGTTCACAGCTAGTTTCTTTACCAACTGAGCTATCCTACCGTTAAATTAATGTAGCCTATAAAACGCTATAATATTTGTAGCAATATTTTTTATCATTTTAAATTTCTATGGTAACATTACAACGAAAGAGGACTGGTTTATAGACGAATCTTCATTTTTAGTGCTGTCTCTAAGCAGTTGATCTGTAAATGCTTGTCCATTAACTTCAATAAACAAGTAACACAAGTAGAAAGTTGTATACGAAATATTGTGAGGAATGTGAGATGAAAAAAGTGTAGAGAGAATTGCATTAGAAGTTGGTATTTCAGTTGGAAGTTCTCCAAAACGATTTTAATATTCGGCCTGTTTGTTAAAACTTCGCCCCTTGAGTGCTTTCTCTCTATCTGCAACAGTAATGTTGCGGGATGGCGATCATATTGAATGCCTGATAAAGACAGTTTCCTAAAGAATAAAATCTCTTGAGACGAAATGTGGTGCTTTGTGTGCGATCCAGAACTGTTACTCCAATCTTCTGAACGGAAATTTTCATCGGCGTCGTAATAAAGGTAAAGATATCATGCGAAAGATATCGTGAAGGTGTTAGAAAGAGAGAAGATAATAGTTCATATAGCTACTAAAAGGTGGAAGGTTAAAATTTGACTTCAGAATTGTATGTTCAGTGGCAGAACATGTGACACAGGCTTAGAAGTTGAGCTAGAGCTCTTTCTTTACAAGCAGGATATCTAAATTCAAATTCTGACTAAACAGAGTGGAATTGATGATGATGAAGAAAATGGTCTCAGTGTTTTCAAATTTAACTGCCGTCATCTAAACTCAAGATAGTCTGGCTTTTAAATTCCTGAAGCGATGAAAGATTTGAATCTGCTTTACGTTCTTTTTACTTTCTCATTTTATAAACTATAAAAAAGTATTATGATCCGTAAAACTATATCTTAAGATTTTTACGGAAATGCTTGTTCCCAGAAACCCTGATCCCGTAAAAATAGTTTCCTAATGGTTATATTCAGAGTGTCTCAGTTTCATATGGGCCGCCCACGCAGCGTCTTTCTTCCTACGTAGGCCTATATGTTTGGCTACGGTACACATAATGGCCACGCTGCGCTCTGAATTGAGCTACTAAGAATATATTACTACTCATCAAATTTATACGAGAGCATGCTGAAACTTTCCGCAGTCCTTCTCTATACATTTTGGCACCTACTAAATATGTTTATTTTATCAGTCCCTCAAGTTCCCGTTGAGCCACCGGCGTAGCTCAGTCGGCTGAGACGCTTGCCTGCCGATGTAGAATTTCGCTAGGGCGTAAGTGCGATTCCCGTTTAGGCTGATTACCTGGTTGAGTTTTTCCGAAGTTTTCCCCAACCATAAGGCATTAATTGAGCCTAAATATCATACAAGTGCAGCTCTTAAACATGGTGCTAGTTTCGGCCCAAGACTTTGTAATAAAATTACAAGCCATTTTCCCAATTTGAAATATTTTAAAATTGAAGCTTTAAAAAAAAGAAATTTATAAAATTATTTATGATATATAATATTAACAAATGTATTTTTTTACCTTTTATTTCTGTCGACTATATTCATGTTTTTATTGAATATCACTGGCTTCTGTCTTATTGTCAATTTATATTAAATGTGTATGTTTCTCTTTTTTTCTCTTTCTTTTTTTTGCTCGTGTGTTATTTATTGGTTTGAATTAAGTTATTTACTGTATTTAGTAAAGTGACCTTGTAAATTTTATGTTATATTATTGGCTAAGACCATACCGTACGGTAGTGATTAGAAACATTTTTGTTTTATAAATTTAATTTGTATTCACTAGCTAGCTAGTTCAATAAATAAATAAATAGATAAATAAATAAGTAAATAAGTAAATAAATAAATAAACCTAAATAACCTAATAAATTAACTAACCTAAATAAATAAATAAATAAATAAATTTAATTAAATAGATATAACTAAAAAAATAAATAAATAAATCTCGTAATATACAGTAAATCCTCGGCCTCATCTCGTCAAATACCAACTCGCTATCACAAAACCCATCGACGCTAAATAACCTAGTACTTAATACAGCGTCGTTAAATAACTAAGTAAAAAAGTTCCCGTTGAGAAACAGAAACAATCTCCTATCTGTTATCACACAAGAGCTCTTCTAAATTGAGTGGCTTTCTCCTGTTACCTTCGTGACCGTAGCGTCGTGGTCTAATTCCTCCCCCATGAGCATGGATGGGCAACTCGTGCTCCCAAAGTGCTGAAAAAACCCTTGAAAAAGAGAAAGGCAGACGGAGCCAGCCTCAGCAGTTACAAGTTGTTTGTTGTTTCGCTGCAAAAGCCAAGGTGCGCTCTGGCGGTTCATGCAGGTGATCGTCATATCTATTCCATGATTTGAATTTCAGAATGACGCATGGTACAGTAATTATACTAATTTTAGACAGACTGTACCTGAACACATAACAAAAGTATATTATTTTCTAGCTTTGTAAATTAGTTTAGCACTGGAAACACAAACTGAATACAACCTTTTCAAGATACAACAAATATAGCTTAACACATTTATTATTACACTATTTGTTAATATTTCTTATTATATGTCTTATTTGAAACGTAGAACGCTAGAATTTACAAGTCTTTATACATTAAAGAGTATTTCTCTGTTCTCAGAAAGGTAATAGTCTGTATTCGCAAACAATAACAAATTCAAGGAAGTATTTTTTACATGTCACGGTAGATGAAATAAGCTTACTTCTGATCTCTTTCTTTACTTTGAGAGCTTTACACTTCTTTCTTGTATTAAACTCTGCCTCAAGCACATACAGTATATATGGAAGCAAAGAGTATATTTGGAAATTCTACTTAGGCAACATTACGAACAGTTCGATTCCTGATTTTGCTGGAATCTGAGTGGCGTGCTGTTCTGTAGATTTATTATTTCAAGCTATAAATTTTCACTATTTTCTATTGGCGTAAGCCAAAAAGATTTCAGAAAAATTTCGATTCCTTGTCAATTGTCACTATTTCTCCAAACTTAGCAGTGAATTCTGCTGTAGGTCTTGAAGTATGGTCTTATATTTGATAAGATTTTCTTATCACTCTTCAAAATAGTTTATAGTCAAAGAAAGTGAAGTTGTCTATGTTCTACATGATACTACCACATTTCAAATTTATCCATAAATGTTCTTAGCTAGTCGATTATATGTCGTGCAATTCTGTAACTCGCACGCACAACGTGCTAATGATATTTGATATCAGTCTCACCTTGTTGATATCTCATTTTTATCTTTAGCTGTTCTAAAGCAGATGCAGACAGTATTTCTTTACTAAAACCTTCACTGTTTATTTGTAACATAAAATGTCATGTGTAAGAAAGTGTAATACAATACAAGCTTTACCTCTTTCCTTAATAAAAAAAATATTCTCTTTTTACTCGTAACTAAAGGGAAATGATCTGGGAATTATATATTTTTTCACTTAAAACGAGCCGCCACTGACTGCAGACGCGATCGAACTTGTGTCTTGAAAGAACCGCACACAGAAGTACAGAGTCCGTTCTACCTGCATTGAGATTGTGTTGACACTTTGAGAGCACGAGTTGCTCACCCATGCCCATGAGGATATTAAGAGTTTCGCAACGTATTCTTAGAAGTATTAATAGGTTTACTATAAATTATTTTCGAATATATAGGGTGGAACTAATATAACCGTGTAGATTTTAACAGCTTACTTCTTGGATAGAATAGAATAAAAAAAATTACATTGCCGTAATAGTCCCAAATAAACAATTTTATCAGAAAAAGATCATTTTTCCCACTTCCACACTCGAATTTCAACTACATGAATCGCCGTTGAACACAGTGCTGAGCTTTTCGCTTGTAGTTTACTGTAGTTCGGTATGGCATTCCAATTAAAATGAAATTTGATAGTCATACATACATACATACATACATACATACATAGTCGCCCTTGGTAGCGTAGTTAGTATAGCGCTGGCCTTCTATGCTCGAGGTTGCGGGTTCGATCCCGGCCGAGGTCGATAGCATTTAAGTGTGTTTAAATGCGACAGGCTCATGTCAGTAGATTTACTGGCATGTAAAAGAACTCCTGCGGGACAAAAACGGCACACCGGCGACGCTGATATAACCTCTGCAGTTCCGAGCGTCATTAAATAAACCATAATTTAATTTACATACATAATACATACATACATACATACATACAGTCCACACCTGTATAGTAACGGTTAGCGCGTCTGGCCGCGAAACCAGGTGGCCCGGGTTCGATTCCCGGTCGGGGCAAGTTATCTGGTTGAGGTTCTTTCCGGGGTTCTCCCTCAACCCAATATGAGCAAATGCTGGGTAACTTTCGGTGCTGGAACACGGACTCATTTCACCGGCATTATCACCTTCCTCTCATTCAGACGCTAAATAACTTAAGATGTTGATAAAGCGTCATAAAATAAATACTAAAATAAAATACATACATACATACATACATACATACATACATACATACATACATACATACATACATACATACATACATACATACCGCACATGCACACATGCAAACATGCATACTTGCATGTAGTATACAGGGTGGATGTAATATAACTATGCAGATTTTAACAGTTTTTTCCTTTGATTGACTACAACAAAATAATCTAATACCATATAAGTCACAAATGAATACTTTAATGAATGTTAACACTCTTTTACTCGATATGTACTATCCGTACGGCTTTGCCTTTTAAACTTATAATTTTAGAAACTGGTAGGAAATAATTTATCCATTTACAGTCTTTTAATAAAATGAACGATTTTCTTGCAAATTAAAAAGATAAACATGTATCTTATTTCCATCATTAGGAAGTCTAGCAACCATGCTGTAGTGTAAGGGACGGAACGCTGCTATTCAGAGTGCTCTGTGTATTCGTACAGATGTGGAGGCGAGACCTGTTAAGGAGCGTGCGAGAAGGGAAAGAATGAGCTATCAGAAAGAGGGTTTGTTTCATGATGGTTAATATTATACGAATCTACCGACACGTAAGTTCATTTCGTCGATTGCCCGTAGCAGTCCAATTGCATCTCTCGTACGAAGCATATTTTGAACAGTTATTTCTGACCAATTTGTGCGAAATTAAATGCGTACTATTCATAAACCGTAAAAATTGAATTGAAAGCACTGAGGAAGGGGAAGTTGATCTCCCCGCTTGTACGTAAGTGGTGGGTAAATAGAGTGAAATATGACGAAGAATGTTATTAAGCATGGACCGATATCAATGCTAGATTAGCAACACCATCATACTTAGGAAGGACTGATCATATTAGGAAGTTTAAATGTAGAAAACAAAGAACGGACGTGGAAAAATTTTCCTTTGTTAACCGCACAATAGTAGACTGGAACAGCTTACCTGCGGCAATCTTTCAGGGTGGTCCTCTTAAAATCAATACATTTAAGGAAAGGTTGAGAAGATTGGACTGAAAATGTAATTGGAGGTGCAGTGTAATTATTTAAGTTGTGTCATGTAATTAATTGAGTTGATATATAATTAATTAAGTTTATATGTAATTAATTAAGATGATATGTAATTTAGTTGATACGTAAATAAATTAAGGTGATATGTAATTAATTAAGATGATATGTAATTACTTAAATTGGCAATAGTTGGGTGAAATAGAAGTACTTATAAGTTAGATATACTTTTGCTTATCGTAGGCATTATTATGGAATAGTTTTTATTTATAGTCCTAGGTTAATTGCATCTACTATTAATAGATTTACGTTTATTTTATTTTATTTCATTTACGTTTATTTTATTTTATTTCAAGTAATTGTAATTATTGTATATTATATATCACTACCACCGGGTGTATACCCAATTGTAGTGTTAATAAATACATACATAAATACATACATACAAACATACATACATACATACATACATACATACATACATACATACATACATACATACATACATACATATATACATACATAATTGCGCGTTAACAATTTAAGTTTTAGCGAAACATTTCGAGGCGTATATGAGAACATAAATGTCGCATTTTATGATAATGTTTATTTTATATTGTTATTCAGAAATTTAATTGAAAATTGGATGATATAAAAGGATACTTTAATACATTCTCCAGCTTTTTAATAAATAGTAGGTTACTGTAATTTTTCGCCAGACATAGAGATGATTACGAGAGAACATTTTCTCTGAGACAAACGTACTCCAACTTCACGAATCTCTCACAAACGATGAGGCACGTATTAAACTGTTCTATCCTTTGTATCCGCTGGTCGATTGGTGTGGTTTGGCTACAGAAACTTTCCGTCCAAAACTTCTGTACAGAGCTGTGTTTGTAGCATTAACTGATCTTATCGGAAATCAGTTGGAGGGAAGTTCGCGCGGAAGACATTATTGAATTCCTAACGAATCTGTTAGAGGAGTGTCCAAACACGACACAATACAGCTAGGCGTCTCTCCGTGCCGAAGATCTAGATTAAAGTTGAGGCGAATACAGGTGGAACCTGTCATGAAAAAACTCTTGTTATACTTTTCGTTGCGAATTTTATCAGAGTTCAATAGCCACAGGTCAACCAAGGTAGTCACTACTCTTAGTAAAGACGGACTTATTCTATTTTAGGCCCTTATTTAACGACGCAACATCAACTACTATGATCCGTCCCAGGAATCTGTGGAGTAACTTCGCTCATATGGATGTGTCAGAGGAAGAACAAAAGTGTAATCTGAAGTATGATTAGTAGAGCGGTGCAGACGGAGCACATGACAGACAGAATGGCATCATAGCAAGGGTTCCGACGTTACTCGGCGTGTTTCCTGTGTACAAGCGACGGTCATGTACACGATGTGTTGACGTACAGACGACACAATTGAAATGACACAGTTCCCTAACGTTTCTGCAATTAATTTTCTACAGATACTTTAGTAAGATATCAAAATTGCAAAACTAATTAACCATTTCATTCTAAACAAATAATATATACTTTAGATGTATGATTTCATACAGAACGCAAACAAAATCACTGTTTATTTGTAACGGGTTCATGATATTCTATTCGCAAAAGCACTTGAACTATTGTTTTTTTGTCTTTTTCTTTTCCTTACAATGAGTGTGAGTTATTAATGCACATGTTATACGTTATCACTTTTCTTCCAAATATTGTTACAATGCACAGAAAATTACATTTGAAAGTTATTAACAGAAAACGATTATCATCTATCTGATAGCATGGCCTTATATGTGGAGAAGCTTCTTTCTACATCTGTTGAAACAACTGGGGCATACGTAAAATCCTGTACAACATTTTTTTCAACTTCTGTTAGTTCTTCAAAGGAATCCTTATCTCCAGAAAATCTCTCACTAATCTTGCAAAGTTTATAATATCCACCATTTTTTTCAACATATTTGTTATTTTCGCAGATATTATTTTAGCAATTTTATCGTCTACTTGAGTCACTTTCTTCCAGATATTTCGCAATAGGAAAAACTGATTTATGCTTGAATCAGCCAACAGACGTTGGGCTTGTGGTATTGCAAATGCATCTTTCACATCAAATGATTGAATAACATTCTGGACCTGGTAGAAATATTTACTGTAATAAATGCAGGCCTTCAATCAGGAACCCCATCGAGTAAGTATAGGAGAAGGAGGAAGATATACACCAGGACATATCTTCTTGAATGCTTAACAAAACGCATCACACATTTCTTCATGGAACACGGATGAAGAACTATGACCCTGCTCACATTTTTCGCCTTTTTTTTTTTTTTTTTTTCAATTTCATGAGGGCACGTTTGTGTACATCCCTATTTACATGTCTTAGAATATTACATGCTCTATTTACTGAAACTGATATTTTACACAATTTGCAGAATAGTTTATCTTCGCTGCAACAAAAAATATCACCATATTCGGAAATAAGTCTCTTAAACTTCGCCGAACGAGTTTTCTCCCCCTTAGGCATCGTAATACTAGAACCGAACTGTTCTCATGTTCCTTCAGTATTGACGTTTGCTTTACTAAGCTGTACCCACTGCTTGCAGCTATCCTGTGTACCGCAGAGTCAGACCTCTGCGGGTACACAAGGTGAATTTACAACCCTTGCCCTGTTGCCGTTGTGTCGAAAAACTGCTCCCTTTGCACTGCTCTAATGATTAGTGTTATATGTTACTAGTCAGCGGTTTATGCAACGGAGGGGGGGGAAGAAACTGGCCGTCCTACCTCATTATTTCCTAGCTTACTTGCCTCATGAGTTGTCACTTTCGAGATTCAATCCTGTCTTCGGACAGTTGACTAAATAAACCAGCGATGCCAAGGTCAAGAGCACGTGGACAGTTCTGCGTGCTATCAAGCGCTCACTAGTTGCAATGCTGGCAGCAACAGAGAATAAGAACAGCACATTTCCAGAAAAAAAATTTAATTCCTGACGTCTTGAATGATACAGAAGTGTTTCTTCTTGTTTTACCCGACACCAACCTTCTTATGTCCGGCGAAATTATGTTTCCTGCAGCATGACGTAGCATAGCACGCATATTATCTTAGATAATCTTGGTATTATTCTTGGTTTTGTGAGGTTCACAAGTGAGGAAAATTGCTCACATACGTGCTTACTGCCGAATTTATAAATAATTTGTGCCGCAAATATTCGTACCCTGGATATAGGCCTATTTCCAGGCAAAGCGAACTTCCAACTTGGCTCTGTTCACGCATTTCAGAGAACTTGAAGAGAACTTTTCCTTGGCTTAACCAAAGGACATTACAATGGTAAGGACTATTGTCAAACTGAAAATCTATAGACGACATATCTTCACAATTTTTTTTAGACAGAATTCATAACGAGTCTACGCTATTAGCATCCATACTTTTGTACTTTATTCTGTAAACTTAATTGCAGTGCAGCGAGGAAGAACCTCTACAGTATATCTAAACATATATTTATTACTATTTAATGTCAATAAAACAACGAAATTTCAATACATCATTATGTACATCAATTAATAATTTCAGGCGTTTCACATTGCTTCTCTTCGTAACTAAATGTTTTCCATATATCAGACAAAGAACATTTTCGCCTCTTTCACTCATAAAAAGTCAGGAGTCCAGTCAGCCTAAAATTTACTGAACGACTTCTTCCTCAATGTGTAATGTACAACCCTTTAGTTCATCAGTGACTTGTACCTGTGTGCCGTATATGCTCTCCACAGCGTATATGGGCGATGAGGCACGCTTGCGCTCTCGTTGACATCACTGAGATAAACAGTACTACTACTATTACTACTACTACTACTACTACTACTACTACTACTACTACTACTACTACTACTACTACTACTACTGCTACTACTACTACTACTACTACTGCTACTGCTACTAAATTTGCAACATAACTCATTAGAAAAACACAATTAAGATTTCTTGTAGTTTAATTATATTTCTTAGTAGGATAATGATTAAAGAAATCAAGCTCCTTACAATTAATTTTAAGTAGAGTGATCTTTTGTGATCAAAAAATTTTTCAGAACCACGAAACAAAAGAAAACTTTAGGATAATGGCGTCTGGCTGGTAAATTAAAAGTAAATAAAGTACAGGGACATCATTTTATTTTTACTTGCATTTTTATTGTACCTGCATTTCTGAATGTACTTCACTCCCACCCCTTCCTTGCTCCCGTCAGACACACAAACTTACGGCCGCTGTTGTATTCGAAGTCTTCAAGCAGTGAAGTAAACACTGCAGTGTATAGTGTGTTTCATAAATATGGTTGCGTTTTCTATAGAAGAAAGAACCTATATTAATAATATCGTACTAAAAAATTATATTCAAGAAACGATAAATTCAATTTCAGAAAATATGCTTCAAAATGTTTTTAATAATATGCGTAAAGAATTGAAGCCTGCATTGTAATGAACGGCAACTATTTTCAGCAACTTGTTTAAAAATTCAGATTAGCTTATTTTGAATTGAGGTGGCTAGAAGCAAAGGAATGCTAGTGACATTTGTAATAACATGAGTTAAGTGCATCCAGTGTAAGCAAAAGTATCTAAAATTTTAGTGGCAAAGGGATATTTTAATCGCATCACACATTAAAATTTAAATAAAAATTTCACCGATTTTACGAAAGCTTAAATATTTAAACCCCATTTTCTCAAAAGTAACTTAAGTGCACTTACAGCCCTTTACTTATGACCCCCTCAATTTAAATGCACTCTCTGTATTGTATGTTAACATCAATAATTAATATGCTAAATAAAGTAGACATTACATAACGAACATAGCCGCCTGAAAAGTTGAGTTTTTGAAAAAAAAAATGTTACTACTCTACTATATTTTGATAAATTCCGTAAAAGTGATGATCAAACTGAAAATCGTAATGTCGTATTTCCCTACAACATAAATGGATTCACTACTTTTCTCTCCTCCTGTACCTAGTAAAATGATTTGTTTACATATTGCACTAGTAACATCAAACTCCTGTAATGGAAGGGGGCAACAGTGTTTCCGAGTATAGCCAGGTTAATGTTAAAAATGTTGGTAAAAATAAAATGATGTCCCTATATAACTATCGCACTAGATTTATGTCATTCAAGTCCACACCTGTGGAGTAACGGTCAGCACGTCTGGCTGCGAAACCAGGTGGCCCGGGTTCGAATCCCGGTTGGGGCAAGTTACCTGGTTGAGGTTTTTTCCGGGGTTTTCCCTCAACCCAATACGAGCAAATGCTGGGTAACTTTCGGTGCTGGACCCCGGACTCATTTCACCGGCATTATCACCTTCATTTCATTCAGACGCTAAATAACCTAGATGTTGATACAGCGTCGTAAAATAACCCAATAAAATAAAAATGTCATTCAATTGCAAATGGTGAAACAATTGATTTTAGTTTTCCTTGCCCGTTATTGAGACAGGATGATGATTTTTAACTACTTCATTTCATCAGAAGTAATTACTAATTTACTATGTACTGGTTTAAGATGCCATTACTAGCTTTCAGTCTTGTGATGATTCGTTATCATTAATGGGAGTATGAATGAACTATGTCACAAATGTTAAATTTGCTAACTTCACGACCCATTTACTCGAAAACTATTTTACGCAACGTAATGAAACTTATGTTTTATGAACTTACTCCTCTACTTTTTTTTAATTGTATATGCTGCGAGTTAGGATATATATATATATATATATATATATTTTTTTTTTTTTTTTTCAGTTAAATGTTTGGTAAAATATGTGTTGTAAAATGTAACATAGGTCTGATATAAAACTCAGACTTCAGAGAGAGAGATGTTGCTCTTTCTTTGTTTTTAATTCCTAAGCCATGCCGGAACGACAACAGACTACGAGACCTGCTCGAAATCCTTTAGCAAAGCGCAGCGTAGGTTACACACAGGAACTTGCAGACAATTTAACTCTCTACTCTGGTAAATTCCGGTTTTAACTACATAGTCTCTTGATAGAACTTCTTCGAAACAAAGGGAATTGTTTCTTCTTTTGTTCTTTCAACTTGTTTTTATTGAACCAGAGCTCGATATAAAATGTTAACTTTGCAAACAATGTAGCCTATCGATTATTTAACATACAACATTTTAGGAAAAGAGGCTATTATATTGCTCTCTCTTTAAATCTTATAAAGGCCTGCAAGAAAAATATACAGTTTACTATCTCCTTTGTTTATAACACAAGACAATCTTGATGTAGAGGAAGGGCTAATGCATAAGTTTAACTTTGAGCAGTAACTAAGGTGATGGGGTCTAGGAGAGATTTGCTGTCTCGATTATACTGCGGAGATACACAGTAAGACCCTAATATACTGCTCTGCGAACTACTGGGTGAACAATCCTCCGTGCGCCCGCTTTCACTGCTTACGGGTCTTGTGCGAATCAAGCCGATAACCGCGATGAACGGATGTCAGAAAGTCCGCAGTAAATATACCTACAGCTTTCCCCACAAATTATTATTAATAAACACTTAAAAATAGACTCTAATAAACACTTTCAGGCAGGCGGTCCGGGATCGAATCCCCGTCTGACCTTGAAATTTTTATGGGAAAGATCGAAGATCTGACCACTCACAACTCAATCACGGCAGGGGTATCAGGGATCGTATTTTTATTACTACCTTTCTGTCGCTTTCCATTTCCAAATTATTAACATCAAAGTTGTAAAGATAATTTTGTGGCACCCTGTATATCTTTAATTGTGCAATTTTCTGTATCAGATCATGCGGTGACATATTCTAATTTCAACCTATTGCACAATTTAGACAGACATTTTGCTGCTAAAATAAATTGTAAATGTCAGTCAATCACAAATGGAATTGCTCAGTATTATTAAAGAAAATAACCTTGCTTTACAATACACGACATTGTACATAAAAGTGTAAATAATGTGTGATCAATGTAAGCCTATATTCTTTATGATAGTGTAAATAATAAAAATAACGTATTCTTGTGTATATAGTTTAAATAATTTAAATTGTAAATATTAGTGTAATTGTTAAAGCAGTCCATTTTTTGCTCTATCCAACTTGATGAAATGGGAGTCGCGTGAGCTGCCAGTCTAGTACAGTACTTCGCTTGTATATGCACGTGCGTAGTCCACTTAAAAACTCCCGTAGTACTTAATCTTGCAGCCTCGTGGGGCAAAATACGGTCCATAATAATAATAACAATAATAACAATAATAATAATAATAATAATAATAATAATAATAATAATAATAATAACTTGTATATAATAATAAAATGTACCTAATTCCGAATTTTGCCACCAATGGCTTATAATTTTAAAAGCCTCTTGAACGTACACATTGCGTTCGAGATCTTCTAATGTATTAGTCTATCGGTTAAACAAAAGTAGAAAGAGAGAGAGAGAGAAAAAGAAAGAAAGAAAGAAAGATTAATAGCTATTAGGCCTAAGTTCTATTGTTAGCATTTGAATACATTTGAATATTCCGATTGTCTAAAGAGCTCTTTGTGTAGTTAATATTCATTGTACATTACGCTCTGTACACACACTGTAACTCACAGCACTTTCAATATTACGCTCTGTACACACGCTATAAATCACTGCGCTTTCAATATTACGCTCTGTACACACACTATAACTCACAGCACTTTCAATATTACGCTCTGTACACACACTATAACTCACAGCACTTTCAATATTACGCTCTGTACACACACTGTAACTCACAGCACTTTCAATATTACGCTCTGTACACACGCTATAAATCACTGCGCTTTCAATATTACGCTCTGTACACACACTATAACTCACAGCACTTTCAATATTACGCTCTGTACACACACTATAACTCACAGCACTTTCAATATTACGCTCTGTACACACACTATAACTCACAGCACTTTCAATATTACGCTCTGTACACACACTATAACTCACAGCACTTTCAATATTACGCTCTGTACACACACTATAACTCACAGCACTTTCAATATTACGCTCTGTACACACGCTATAACTAACTACACTTTCAATATTACGCTCTGTACACACATTATAACTCACTGCACTTTCAATATTACGCTCTGTACACACACTATAACTCACTGCACTTTCAATATTACGCTCTGTACACACACTATAACTCACAGCACTTTCAATATTACGCTCTGTACACACGCTATAACTAACTACACTTTCAATATTACGCTCTGTACACACATTATAACTCACTGCACTTTCAATATTACGCTCTGTACACACACTATAACTCACTGCACTTTCAATATTACGCTCTGTACACACACTATAACTCACAGCACTTTCAATATTACGCTCTGTACACACGCTATAACTAACTACACTTTCAATATTACGCTCTGTACACACATTATAACTCACTGCACTTTCAATATTACGCTCTGTACACACACTATAACTCTCTGCACTTTCAATATTACGCTCTGTACACACGCTATAACTAACTACACTTTCAATATTACGCTCTGTACACACATTATAACTCACTGCACTTTCAATATTACGCTCTGTACACACACTATAACTCACTGCACTTTCAGTATTACGCTCTATACACACACTATAACTCACTGCACTTTCAGTATTACGCTCTATACACACACTATAACTCACTGCACTTTCAATATTACGCTCTATACACACACTATAACTCACTGCACTTTCAATATTACGCTCTATACACACACTATAACTCTCTGCACTTTCAATATTACGCTCTGTACACACGCTATAACTAACTACACTTTCAATATTACGCTCTGTACACACATTATAACTCACTGCACTTTCAATATTACGCTCTGTACACACACTATAACTCACTGCACTTTCAGTATTACGCTCTATACACACACTATAACTCACTGCACTTTCAGTATTACGCTCTATACACACACTATAACTCACTGCACTTTCAATATTACGCTCTGTACAGACACTGTAACTCACAGCACTTTCAATATTACGCTCTATACACACACTATAACTCACTGCACTTTCAATATTACGCTCTATACACACACTATAACTCACTGCACTTTCAATATTACGCTCTGTACACACACTAACTCACAGCACTTTCAATATTACGCTCTGTACACACGCTATAACTAACTACACTTTCAATATTACGCTCTGTACACACATTATAACTCACTGCACTTTCAATATTACGCTCTGTACACACACTATAACTCACTGCACTTTCAATATTACGCTCTATACACACACTATAACTCACTGCACTTTCAATATTACGCTCTATACACACACTATAACTCACTGCACTTTCAATATTACGCTCTATACACACACTATAACTCACTGCACTTTCAATATTACGCTCTGTACACACACTATAACTCACTGCACTTTCAATATTACGCTCTATACACACACTATAACTCACTGCACTTTCAATATTACGCTCTGTACACACACTATAACTCACTGCACTTTCAATATTACGCTCTATACACACACTGTAACTCACTGCACTTTCAATATTACGCTCTGTACACACACTATAACTCACTGCACTTTCAATATTACGCTCTATACACACACTATAACTCTCTGCACTTTCAATATTACGCTCTGTACACACACTATAACTAACTGCACTTTCAATATTACGCTCTATACACACACTATAACTCACTGCACTTTCAATATTACGCTCTGTACACACACTATAACTCACTGCACTTTCAATATTACGCTCTGTACACACACTATAACTCACTGCACTTTCAATATTACGCTCTATACACACACTATAACTCTCTGCACTTTCAATATTACGCTCTGTACACACACTATAACTCACTGCACTTTCAATATTACGCTCTATACACACACTATAACTCTCTGCACTTTCAATATTACTCTCTGTACACACACTATAACTCACTGCACTTTCAATATTACGCTCTATACACACACTATAACTCTCTGCACTTTCAATATTACTCTCTGTACACACACTGTAACTCACTGCACTTTCAATATTACGCTCTGTACACACACTATAACTCACTGCACTTTCAATATTACGCTCTGTACACACACTATAACTCACTGCACTTTCAATATTACGCTCTGTACACACACTATAACTCACTGCACTTTCAATATTACGCTCTATACACACACTATAACTCTCTGCACTTTCAATATTACGCTCTGTACACACACTATAACTCACTGCACTTTCAATATTACGCTCTATACACACACTATAACTCTCTGCACTTTCAATATTACTCTCTGTACACACACTGTAACTCACTGCACTTTCAATATTACGCTGTGTGCACAGACTATAACTCTCTCACTTCTACTAAAACTGTTAACAAATAGCGAGCATGTTATACTACCTATCGTCTATTAGTGAACATTGAAGACAATGACAATGATAATGATGATGATGATGATGATGATGATGATGATGTAACAGCCGACTACAGATGTAGCATAGAAGTAACGAGCTTGACTCGTGATCCGATGCTGCACTTGGGCCTGGGTTCGAATCCAAGATTTTCTCCAACTTTGTTCTGGATTCGAATCCAAGATTTTCTGCAACTCTAAGACGAATGTCAAGTAATCTCATTGCGTAGACATATTCTCAGTGTCATCTCACCTAAACATCTTTTCGCTGACACTAACTACACTGAAGCTAGCTTATCTCGCAGTTGATATAGCGTTTTACATTACTTAGAGAGGAAAAAGAAATAACAGTTAATGAAGTAAAACACGGAAGATCTTCTGCGCAGTTAAAGGTGAATTATTACGTTGGAGTGGACACCCTTGCCGTGTACATGCAACGGAAGGAACCCATTCGCTACGTAGCATTTCCAGTTGCCGTTTCGAAATCTCGCTGCAGGCGATAGCCGGGCTTGTTGTATCTTCTCGATATTGATCCCAAGCCACAGGGAAAGAAGATGCAACAGTCGCCTTATTACGCTATTTCTCGTAGAGATCATCTTTCTTGCGGAAACCCACTTAACCCTTAACCTTATCAACGTCATTATCAGCACAGTTTAGGCCAATTGCGCCTCTTCCGGTTACACTGATTTTTCTAGTCTGAACTCATCCATCCTTGGGCATACTATTCTTTCTTCTGCCTGTAGCAGGGTGACAGTTTGGAGGATATATCCCTTTTTTTGGCCTTGTGCTCCTGCCCTGCAGACATTTAAAAATGTCCGGCATTTTTGAAAGAGTCAGTTTTAATAGTCAACTGTTTGTATTATTTAGAGAAATAGACAACACCTTTAGAAGAATTTTCTTGTTTCCAATGTATACAGTTTAGGATGCTTCTTCACTTTCCTCCGTTTGACGAATTGTATTATTTTATTTTAACATATAAAAGAAAGACACAAAGACTGATGATGTTAAGTTGTTTGACCAGTATCAAGGACTTAAACCATTTGTAAGTGCACAGAGTGACAATTTCTTTTGCCTGACAGAATGTTCAAAATATTATTGTAATTGTTATAATGAATATTATTATTAATAGTACATTATGCAACGAGCCTTTAATCGTAGTAATTAAGACGCGAGTATGTTCGTTTATGAAACGAGCGCAAGCGAGTTTAATAATTTTCATACGAGCGTCTTAATTACCATTATAGGCAAGTTTCATACGACTTTTTATGCTCGACCATTTTTATTCATAAGTATTCATGTTATGGTTATCTAAGTGAAGAGCGGAACTGACTTTCTAAATTGTGAGATGTGCACAGACGCGAAAGTATTGACTTTTTCCGAGGCACGAATGTCGTTGACCTTGATATAATCTGGAGAATAACATGAACATTAATATTGCTATAACCTGGAAATTGATTCAGAATTGAAAAACGAGATGACAAATTGAATTTATTTGAATATTATTTACAATTAACGCTAATTATTATAGTAACAGAACATAATCTTCTGCGACAGTATTGGATTTCCAGCCTCCGTGATGTTTCGCTAATTGTCTTTCGATTGCATATCCGAGAATAATCGA